>NC_030978.1:145557-230746 GCF_001298625.1 Saccharomyces eubayanus
ATTCTGTTCCTCTTTTTATATGTTGTCATTCATTGATCCTATTACAATATCAATCCTTGCGCTTCAGCTTCCATTAATTTCGACGACACTTTGAAATCTTAACTTACTGGTCTTGTAGTTTATGTCATCTTTTAACACCGTATATATTAGTAATAGATGGACAATATTTGAATCTTGTTCCAACAAAGCACGTGTCAATTGCCCTTTAATAGATTTGTATGTGGGGAGCACTATCAGTATTACTCTTCTGTGAGAGTCATTTTCACAATTAAAGAGCCTTGTTGGCGCAATCGGTAGCGCGTATGACTCTTAATCATAAGGTTAGGGGTTCGAGCCCCCTACAGGGCTTCTTTTTTATTTAGTGTACCATAAGTGTTATGGAAGGGTATATTACATGTATGTCAGACACACTTACTTTTTTGAGGTCAAAATGTTGATAATTAGGAGTTTACTAAGCAATGATAACTAAGAATAAGGAGTTTTTTCTTATTGTACACAAAAGAGGTATATAAAACACACGCTGATTGGTTATATGACACCCAATGGTAAAAGTAAGGTTCAGAACATTAATAGTAAGCCATCGAGTATAACTCATCTCCCTATATTCTAGTTCTTGGTTAATTAATAGATCTTTATCTTTATTATTGAGAGTAAATCCTACAATTAGAATTTACCTATTCCAACACAATAGTCTAAGCAGATCCTTTAAAAATCAGAGGACGCTTTGGATTTTATAATATTAAAGCTTACAGTCAATAGAAAAATGCGATTTTGTCTGTATAAAGCTCTTTCCGGTCAATGATGATTCAAAGAATATTTTGGTATATTGACAAAATTATCTGTACGGATGACAAATGTGGTTACATATGGAAGAACAAAAAAAATCTAGCGCCGCTCGGTTTCGATCCGAGGACATCAGGGTTATGAGCCCTGCGCGCTTCCACTGCGCCACGGCGCTCGTATTTAGACCCTATCTTCAGGGAATCTGCTCATCTTGAAGAGGTTAGACATTCTTTCAAGTACTTGTTTAATAGAGAATGAAGTAAATGGGGGTTTAGCCTAAGTCTTGCTTTAATGCTTGAGGGACAGGGATCATAGCAATATATTACGACGTACCTGCTTGAAAATGAATATTCGCGAGGTACACCTAATGTGATTATTTCTGCGAAGAAGGAGACTTGGTTGTACAGTGATGCTAATGAAATAGTAAATTGCTTAATCTGTTTTCAATGTAAGCTCTCATGACAACCGTGAAAGCATTCTCGAATAAGTTAAAATTGCGGGATTATTGAAATTAGTAAACTAAAAGTGTTTTCGTTTGTATAATTACTGGAACACTTTCCGCGTGACGATGCATTTGTGTCTTAATGTCTATGGCATCGATGGCCCTGTCATCTTCTAAGTGCTTTTAACGATTAAATAACATATTCTGGCCTAAGAGATATGCCTAGACAATTATGAACATTTAATGGTATCCAATAATAGCAGCTTGGAAATATTACAAATGCGATTGTTCAGCATTTCTCTTACACAACGCTGCAGTTATTTGAGTTCGAAGCACAAAATGCCGATGAAGGCATTTGGTATCATTATTGTACCTAACCAATAAAAGGGTTTTGTAAAACATTTGATGCTGACCTATATATACATGGTGAGGCCAGTATATTCTTTCAAGCATCAACCAAAAACAGATTGAGTTTTAGTCTCGTGTGCCTCTTGCATATCCATACATTTAGTTCAGTGATTACATAAACGAAAAAAGATTGAAGGTAATGCTAAATGCCTATTCAAGTATTTTTGAGAGGCATATTAGAGATTGGAATTGTGTGGTTGAGTATCCTTGAACACCATCAAGCGTACCGAAGTGACATATACTGCGCATTGTTGTAAACTTTGCGTTTTTCGTTGGTAGATGCCATTACAAAATTCTCTCAAATAATTGTTGCAAATACACACTCACTCATACAGTCCATCATTAAAGATCCTTCCCAATACCTGAGCTTGAAGAATGAAATCTTAAAACAGGAATTTTCTTATCTTAATTCCCATGCTTATCATGCGCGTCTGTGTCATTATTCTATCCAGGAGCGTTTACCATTGCATTTGTTATTTCCGAGATCTTATTCTGCTTTTAGAAGATGTCCATTATTCAGGCAACAAACTCTAAAAATATTCTAATTGCGCCTTGAGCAAAAATGGCTAAGCATTTTTAATAGCGATAATCCTCGTAGTCATTGTTTAGTTTCTACGATTCAAGTTTAAGAAGTTAGCCATATTTGGGCAATAAAAACAATCATGAATGAAGAAAATTCTATGGATGCGCAAAGCCTGATTATTACCAATGGAATGTTCATCATCGATGATATCGAAAATAGTAAGTGCAATATCCATTACAAAAATGTTCCTGGGGGTGGCGGCACTTTTGCCATCTTAGGAGCATGTATAATATCACCAAATAATAAGACCTCCAAAGGTTTGAAGTGGATAGTGGACAGAGGCTCTGACTTTCCTGACGAAATTACAAAAGAAATAGAGTCCTGGGGAACAGATGCAAGATTTCGGGATAGTTTTGACAGGCCAACTACCAAGGGATTGAATTATTATGAGGGAGATAATGATTTAAGAAAGTTTAAGTTTTTAACAGCGAAGAAACAGATTGATGTTCAGGACTGGGTCGCTACATTTGGACGGGAAACTATCAACGAAATCCAATCTTTCCACCTATTATGTTCCGGGTCAAGGTGTGCGAAGATGATTGACGCTCTAATGAAGGTTCGAAGCAGAGAGAGTGGGAAACCAGTAATTATTTGGGAACCTTTCCCAGACCTTTGTGACTTTGAGCATCAGCATGAAATTAGATGCGTTATGCAAAGAGAAGACGTTACAGTGATATTGTCGCCAAATGCGGAGGAGTCAAGCCGTTTATTTGGTTTGCATGGAAAAGAACCGAGTAGTTTGGAAGAATGCTTCGAGCTGGCACATCGTTTCAATGAATTCATGAATGATAATAATATGTGCATTTTAAGATGCGGCTCCCTTGGAAGCATATCGATAACTGATAGGCTTGGGAGCGCAGAACGGGCCTATGATCACTACCCAGCGTATCACTTCAAAACCAAATCTAGAGTATTAGATCCAACTGGTGGCGGAAATTCATTCCTTGGTGGGTTTGCAATTGCGTATGCTTTAACAAGAAATTTAGCTACTGCAAGCATATGTGGAAACATTGCAGCAAGCGCAATCATCGAACAAATCGGGATACCAAGATATGATCCTGCTTATATGACTTGGAATGGTCTCACTCTCCTAGATAGGCTGGAGTTTTACCTTTCACAGTCAGGTTTGCAATACAATGCAAGCGACGTTTACAAAAGTTTATCACAATAATGACACCAAAATCGGTTTCTTACACTTTTTGCGTTCATATATATATATATATATATATATATATATATCTTCAAAGTATCTATGTCGTTTGACACTAAGCGTTGTAACAAGTTTCAAAAAACTGAAACTCTAATTGCAAGACCCTTGTAAACACGCTTTCAACTTCTTCAACGGAAAACTTATCGACCTCAGCTTTTAAAAATTCGCACCAGACTTGAAAGTGCTCACCATCATGTAAATCAATCCATTTTTGATGTTTCCAGTGCAAGCCTGGAGCTCTTGGAGTGTCACGAGCCCATATCCAATAACTCTCTTCACAAATCCATAAGTAGGTTATTAAGGATGCCCATGTAACTGAGCTGTCCTTTGTGAAATCTTCTAGAAACTTAATATAAGTATCGATACCAGGAATAATCTTGTTGTCAAAGTTAGCTCTTTCTTCCTTACTCAGGGATGGTGCTAATAATTCCAAACAATCATGGAAGTATGAATTTTCATCGTTAGCAAAAAAACCAATTTTTTTGGCTAAGGTAATCAATGCATTGGTAGTTGGCGCTAAAGAAGTCGTCTTACATATCAATCTTAAACCGGTCTCGAAAAACAGGAGATCTTGTGTTAAATAGATGTACAAACTACGATCATTTAAAGTACCTGAACACAGTTCCTTGGTGAACTTATGTTCTGTAGTTCTTTTTAAAAGAGAATCGTGTTTTTGGAGTAGTTTATCGGTGGTGCTGCTCATTGTTTATTCTTGGGTGTGATTTGTCTTTTCTTGTTAAACGGGGTGCAAATATAGAAAGGCTATCTAATTTTACTTTACTTTATTGTTCGTTTATATATCTTTCGATGCACGATCTTTTTGCCAAGCTTTTACCACTGCGGAAACTCTTAGAACCATATGCGCTAAACAATATTACCCATCAATTCAAATTTGTTCGCGGCGAGGTCACGCAACATAGGTTTGGTGATTTTTATAGATTGTACTGAACGCCTAGGAACGCTGACCAAGCCCATCATACGGCTTCCGGAGCCAATACGCTCCTCAACATGATCCAGTAGCAAATTCATTTGGGCGTCTACAGCAACTAAGCTTCCAATTAAAATACGGTCTTCCGCAAGAGAGACTATTAAGGTGCTTCCAATAAAATCCGACAGCTTTAGTGCGTCCATGGTGCTTTACTGCCCTTCTAGATTGTATTAGAAGCCCTTTTTTATCTTGTCAATGATGATATGGCTTTTAAATGTAAAAGCTGCGTGTAGCTCGGAGCACGTTTTTTTAAAAAGAAAAAGAGAAAAAATATTCAGCGGTATATAGAAATAGTATGAAAGCAGTTTAAAGCCGTGGAATGTGTAGTTAAAGAAAAAAAGTGTGCCATCGGTATCAAGATATCAAGATTTCTCATGTCACAAAACAATTCAACTGGCTTTGTAAATGCTGAAAGGTCTTACAACAACATAACGTTGAAAAATTTAACAGCATTTCAATTGTTATCTCAAAGAGAAAATATATGCGAACTATTCGACCTAGTAGAGGGCACAAAAAGACATAGCATCATCGTTGATCCTGAAAGACAAAGGAGGAATTTGGAAGAAATGAGGACAATGCTCGATAATTTGAAAAATGAAGAAAGAACATAGAAAATAGTGATATTTGAGAACCTAAGGTCTTAAGAGGCTTTTAACGGAAATCCTGTTTTATTTCAGCAAGTCTTGAGAGTATTTTTAGGCCCATGCGCGCTTTGGTGTGAACATGAATGACAGTTTAGATAATAGTTTGTTGTCCCCTGTGCCTATATTACACCTTGACACGATGCCACATGCATACAACATGATAAAGAACAATATATTACGCTCAAGCTAAATACATAAGACATACGCGTTTGTATTTTGCCGCTTTATAATGCATTTTATTATGATAGGTTGTTCATATTTGTTTAATATTTACGGTCTGATACAATTGAAACTCGAAACGACTGACAATGACCTTAATAAGGGATGAGGCGTGTTCAGTAAAATACCGGATATCGTCAATACAGCCGGGAAGGGTTAGATGTGATCACAAAATGCCGGACGCTGTTGAGCAAAGAAGAAATAACACTCTCCCTCTGAGATCTTGTTTGAAAAGACATGATGTTATTATTTATTATGTGTGAATGTTTATATAGTGTGTTTTATGTATTTCATGAAGAACTGAAAATTGATTATTAAATATTAGGTTTCATTAGTGATAAAAAGAAGAAGGATAACTCTCCTGTTTGAAAATAGTTAAGCGAAGAGAACTCAGACATTTGGTGTCTTTCTAAGCAGCATCGTCGACGATTTGTTCTGGCTCATGGATAGCAGTCTCTCCAGATGCTCTTGGGCTTTCTGGGGAGGCATCTTTTGCTTCAGGAACCTCATCTTCCACATCGTCGGCAGCATGATGATGATGGGGGAATCCGCCGGACAAAGAGATTTTAGGGAACCTGCCAGTACGGCAGATCATGATTACTAAGTAACATGGATAAATTGCAAATAGACATAGATCTAAGACACCGTAAAAAACAGCTTCACCATCTGGTTGAATACGGTTACCACCCTCACTTAGACCCCAGCATATAAAGTACAACCACACGATTACAACACTGGTACACAACATAACCGCGTTGAACCCTCTAGTCTTTAAATTGAAGAATTGACGTTGGCACAGTACACCTTGTGTAACTAGCATAGCTAGGGCACCGATAGTATAGTAACCCCATTTATAGGTGGACTTGATTAACGAACCAACCAATAATGAAATGATCCAGAATAGGGTACCCACGATTTGAATCAATAACGAATGAACCACATCCAAAGCCGAGATATTTTCAGTCTCACCAGTGGTGCCAGCAGTTAATTCAGTTAAAAACAAAAGGCATGGCCATGACAAAAACCATGCGATGTACTTTGAGTAGAAGATTTGTCTAACGCCGGGAACTTCACCAGTAATAGATTTGTCAACCTTGACATGGTTGAATTCCGCTTGAACACCGGTCCAACCTAAATCGGAGGCATACGTGAAATAAGCAAAAAATTCAAAAAATGCAATCAAAAACGCAGGAGCTAAAGCATATCTGGTCAATCTAGAACCCTTGGCCTCTGCAATGAAGAACATTACAATGTAACATAGCAAAATAAGGGCGAATAAGGCAAACACGGCCCATAACCAGTCTGAGCCTCTTTTGGTAATATGCATGTCTAGCCCATGGGGAGGGTTAAGTCCCAATGCCTCGTTACGATTTAAAAGGCTTGAAAGCGTATTGTTCATTTGATATTTGTTTTTCTTATAACTAAACTTGTTGTTTTGTTTTTGTAAACTTGTGAAGCAATAATAATTGTTTTAGTATTTGTTGTTGTATGATGTATTATAAATAACGTAAGAAAAAGAAAATTAAGAGTAACCAAATCTGAAAGGCTACATAATTGAACACGCTGCTTCGCTTATATATGATTCTTGGCTATACTAAAACTCAGGGATGAGGCAAGGGATAAAACGAGATGACCACTAAGTTGATAATGGGAGAACCATGTAACCAAAGGGTGGGAGCAGAAATTCGATGAGTTGCTAGAACATCTCATCCTTACTAAAGGGGGAAAGGATAACGAAATAATAGATAATGAGTAGAAGTGAGCCACTTCTGGAACGCACAAAACAACACATGCCGATCCGGCGCAGGGGATCGCATCGGGATATGGCTTTGCTTACCTTAGCCATACCAAATATTCTTACTAATCGTGCTTTCCATGCGTTCAAGAGCCTACCCAGGGTGCCTTCCGAGAGAAACCCCCTACAACACAAGATCTGGAAATTAGACACGAAAATCGCGCAGGGATAAGCCCGAATTTCGGAGTCGCAGGAAGCAGCCCAATGTGGATTGGATGTTAAGCAGCAAGGACAGTGATCCCTCATCCCCTTTTGACACTATTTGCCGTTGTTTTAGTTAGAACGAATCTGGTGAGGAAGTTATAATGTTGTTTGGTGAAGTTTCAAGAGCTGAAGGATATTACAGAAGAGCAAAATGGGTAAATTTCTCTATTTAGGGGTGGAGGGATTTGAATGCGACTCGCCTCGAAATCTATATTCTCTGGCACATTCCTCTAATTGCATGGTGAAATAATCATATTTGGTGGGAATGGTGTGCTTTCTTTTTTTATTTTTATTTTTTCCTCGAGCTGCCCGTAACGTGATAAAATGTCTTTGAGAAGCCTTTAGCACAGGCGAGAAAGCTTCTAAGCCTGTAAAAGTGAACACTTATTACTGAAAATCAAATTTTCTTAGCCCTTGAAACAAAGACGTAAGATATTCTTGCTGATTTTCTTCTCCGAGTATTCTCATGTGATATGGAGGGGAGGGGTTGCTTGATGGAGGACGACAGCATTTGGGAACTATGTCAGTAAAATAATCAGACAAAATTTAGAAAATACATGTACTCGTTAAAGGCAATACTTGTTGCTTAAACAAAACTCGCCTAGTGAGTGAACATGCGTTGAGGCTAAATATTACATACAGGTGTATAAAGACTCGGCATTATTTCAAAAAAGAAAAAAATATCAAAATCTTCGTCATGTCAAAGTGCGTGAAAGCTGATAGAGAGTATTCGCAGTCAGAAATAGCGGTGCGCTTGGTAATCCCTCCCGAGAGCTCTTCATTTGGCACGACATTGATTACTCAAGCTACTTAAGCTTGAACGATGACTCATTCTTACACCAGAAGCCTCTGCCCGCGAACCATCAGTATTTTCACCATCCTGTTGACTATCTTCCTCTTCATTATCATTATCATCGATCGGGGCTATCTTATAACTTTGATAAAGGGCCACCATACAGAAAAGACTTAGCGACCACCAACTGACCCAGGCAACATCATTCTCTTGGGACCAAGACATAATGTAACCCCACACTAAAGGACCTATGAATCTAGCGGATGCAGAAATACTGATAGTGGCACCATTAATGACTGACCTACAACTCAAAGGGCTTGAGTTATGGATTAATAGCATAATTTGTGGAGATGTCAAGGCGCCACAAAATGTCTTTATCCCTGTGATTATGTACAAATAAGCGACAGTACACCAGCTAGGAACTCGTTCGCCTTGTAGAAAGATAACATAAGGTACCATTATATACATGATAGGATATAACTTAACCAGCGTTCTGAAAATTGTCAAACAGTCGAAATTACGATCTACGACGGGAAAAATAAATATGACGACAAAGCAACCAAATATGCCGGTTGTGGACAAAAGAGTACCCGTCTGTTCTGGCTCATAACCAATCCCACCAGAAATTTTCCACGGAAATTTTGAAGCTAGTTTCTTTGGGTTCTCAGGATCTACGGCCAAATCATAAGCTAAAAAGACTGGGAGAAATTCATTATAGACAATCAAATGCAAAGCCATGATGAAGTTCACGGATATCGGGTAAAATACTTTCGTATGGAAAACATGGTGGAAAATACTACTTTCTTTACAGCCATCGGAAGCTGTGTCTATATCGGTGTGTACAGCATCTGTTGGTTCGTGCAGAGAATAGGTCCGAATCAGACTTACAGACTGTCTTCTTGTCAAAATAGGGTCAATGGCTTGTACGCTTTCAGCATCACTCTCATTACCGGAATCTAGTAACGGACTGTGCTCATCCTCGCCACGAATTTGTGCTTCATTAGCGTTTGTCTCTTCATCTCGACGACGACTGTCTTCAGAATTGTTATGAATATATTTCTGCCATGGTCTCCTTTTGGGTCTTATACCAAATATGTTTTTTTTAATAGAGTCCCCAAGGTCCAACCCGTAATCCCTCTTATTTTTAAAGATAGGATGTGTTTCCTCCAAAAATAAGATTGCATTTATCAAACCAAACATCAAAAATACGCATACAACCACATTAGGCAAAGCGTATGGGTATGACTTGATTATTTTTTTGGCGTAGCGCGGGAACCATGATGGCACTTCATTCATCGTGCCATCTCTGAAAACAAGAAACCCGCCAATCATAGGCCCAATAACTGCACCAAATTGAAATAGTAACGGCATAGTACTGAAGGCTAGAGCCTGGTGTTTTCTCTCAGTGGCAATTTCACCAATGATAGTTCTAATAACGCCAACATTACCATTTAGTAACCCCATTAAACTTCTTGCCACCAAAGCCTGATAAAAGTTGTGCGAAAACCCCAATATCAGCAACGATATAGATGTTCCTATAAGGCCACAGGTTAAAGTTATCTTTCTACCATGTGTCTCAGAGAATCGGCCCCAATGATATGCGGATATGACTTGGCATAACGCAAATGATGAAGATAAGTAACCTGAATATTTAGATACCTGAGCGTCGTTTGGAGCAATTTTGAAATCTTTAACCATGAAGTAAACATAAGGAAATAATGATGAAAAGGCAATTGGTTCGCTGAACCTAACTAAAGAGACAACCATTAGTTGTGTCCAGGGAAATCCATCCATTTGTTGTTTGAAAGTGAGCTTTTTATGAACCATAATCTCTTATTTGGGACGTTTGTTACTTCGGCATTCCTCTTAGGAGGTTTGATTTCGACTGTTACAAATAAGAAACATTCTATAACTTCCCCATAGAGAGTAAACCTTTTTCCTTCTCCATTTTGTCTTTCCCTTTTTTATATCCGAGATTTTCAATGAACCGAATGTGTCATAAGAGATGAGATCTGATCGAAGCAATACGAAGTTGAAGATCTTAAGATAAGATGAAAGCGATATTGAGGTATGTACAAAGATTCGTTTTAACTAACACTTAAATAAGAAGGAATAAAAGATAAAACGATTAGAATATTAAAAAAAACAGAAGATCAGAAGTTTATGGAGCCCGCGGCTGTTCTATGGAAAGGTATAGCATCCCTTATGTTGTGGTTTCCATACAAATATGAGATAAATCTCTCAAATCCCAGTCCAAATCCACCATGTGGTGCGCTACCTTCTTTTCTCAGGGAAACGTACCAATCCAATTCACCAGATTTATTCATACCGCGTTCCTTCATTTCTTTACATAGCTTGTCATAATCATCTTCTCTTAGACTTCCGCCGATGATTTCACCCATTCCCGGAACCAGTAAATCGAAACATGCCACAGTATTGTCGGGAGTAGAGTTTTGTTTCATGTAAAAGGCTTTGCAAACACGTGGGTAGTCAGTAACGAAAACAGGTGATTTGAAGTATTCGCCGGCTAACCATTTCTCGTGTTCAGTTTGCAAAGGCTGTCCCCAGATTGGCTCGTATTTAAAAAGCGGAACCTCGTTGTAGTTTTTTTTGAGGATTTCGATAGCCTGCGTATACGTTATAGTTTGCCATTTTTCACTGGCCAAAGCTTGCCAACGTGTTATGATATCTTGCCTTTCTTGGTCTAGTGATGTAGATAGTGCATCATCTTCTTTCAAAGAGATAAACTGCTTTGGCAAAAGCTCCTTCTGGTTATCCAAACAAGACTGGATTACTGTCTTCATTGTAGTCTCTACAAACGATGTTAGTTCGTTAATACTATCAATAAAACACATTTCCACTTCAAGCATCCAAAATTCGGAGAGATGTCTCGGAGTATCACTTCTTTCAGCTCTGAAGCAAGGAGATAACGTCCAACATCTTGATAGCGATAAGGCCAAGATTTCTAAGTGCAATTGTGTAGACACAGTCAAATAAGTTGGTTTACCAAAATACGAAGATGGAGACGACAATTGATTGGTGGAAACTTGGAACAACTCCCCAGCACCTTCACAGTCGTTTGAAGTTAGTATTGGTGGGGAAACTTTAGTGAAATGGTTTTCCTGAAAAAAATGCATGAACTGCAATTCTACAAATGATCTCAACCTCAAAATTGCGCTCAAATAAGAGGTTTTGTATTTTAGTGTGGGTAAAGACCTTAGAAATGGTAAAGTCTGGAATTTTTTCTGCAAGGGATAGTTTTCTGAGACAGGACCTATGATTTTGATCGATTCTATGGGGTCTTTAATTTGCAGCTCAAAAGGCTGTTCTCTGCTGGGCGTATCCTGCCAGATAGCGTTGGAAATAGACAATGTTTGGCCAGTTTTCAGATTTTTCAAAAAGTGTACATAATCAGCGTTTGCTAACGGAACCACTATTCTCAATGGGTTAACGGAGGTACCATCTTGTAAGTCTAAAAACGCTATACGTTTTAATAATCTTATAGACTTGATCCATCCATCAACTGAAATGGAGTCATGACGAGGTTGATGTAGTTGCTCATATAACGACTTAACCGTCAGAGAAGAGTAAGATCTAATGCTCTTAAACGGGTATCGAGCACGAAACATCAGTTGCTGAACTTTGATATGTTTCTTTTTTTTTGTCTCGCATGTTACTACTCGATCTTCAGACTACAAATTAAGGTACGTAAATAATTATAAAAATATATAAATTATGAAGTAACTATAATTCCTGCGAGAATATGAAAAAGTGAAAAGCGAAAAAAAAAGACAGGCAAGGCAAATCGTAACTGTAAAGATCCGTGCATACGCATGTATAATTCTGTAGGGTATTGTACTTTTTGTTTTGATTACTATTTAAATTTCTAAAAATAAAAAAAAGTCATACACTATTTCAGTTATGCTAGTAGTATAGTATATATTTCCTAAAAAAACGAAATCTTGAAAAAACTCAATTTACACACACATGAGTCATCTCGAGAAATCATCAGCCTGACTTGACAATCACACACATTGTCGAGAAATGGAAAGAAAAGATATATAGTAGCAGCAATAAAAGAAAAAAGTGCACAATTGGGGGTTATGGGAACCGAATATATACGAAACACACTCGTATTAGTTCATATATTTTAATAACAAAAAAAGTAAGCACAATTCAACTTGAGCACGCACATCAAACAATAACAACGTTCATTTTTTCACTAAAGCGAACGACGAAACAAACAAAAAAAAGGCATAGTGAGAGACAAAGATAGAAAGAAGTCAAAAAAGGGTATCACACACACGTGATAGTCTAATTCTTGTTAAAGAATGTTGGATATAAAAAACAAAGAGGGAGAAAGGAAAGGAAACAATCCGTTTTCATATTCCTTAAAATCTTTGCAAACCTTGTTGTCTAGCCTTCCATTTATTGTAGATAATGGTAGAGATAATAATGATACAAGCCAAACCGACCAGAATGAAAACTAAAATAACACCACCTGGTAAAGTCATTTATGATAAATTAGAAGCGTTGATAGGAGAAGGGAGGAAACAAACAAAGGATATGTAGAAACAAAATTCGCTTGAGTGACTAATTTGAAGTTGGAAAAAAAAAATGAATTAAAAAAGTAATCTTAGTTCGCTCTTCCTTCAAAGTGTGTAGTCTCTTCCTTTAAATACTAATGAAAGGGAGAGAAGACTAAGTAGAAAAAGGGTAGTAACGAAAACTTTAATGGAAGATAAGAAGCTATTAAAGAAAAGGGGAAGTTAAGATCAAACAAGAAACAACGAATCGCTTTCAAACCTTTATATACCGACAAGCACGGATGGCTCAAATTCAGGAAAAGTGGGAAATATTATCGGAAAGAATCGAAGATATCTGCTATTACGCCAGCAAAAAGTCTATATTGACATCTTTCTGCTTTCTGTTTTCTGTTTGTTTGTTTTTCTTTTTTCCTTCAGCAAAACTGTTTTGATTTTACTCTGTTGGAAAAGCGAAAATTGTTTTCATTTTACCCGATTGCGACCGATTCCGGCAATCCCCAAACAGGAATTTCTGCCCAATGCGCGGACAGCCCCAGAAATGGCCGCGGCAGGGTGCGTGGGTGCGGTAATTTAACGACGCGGAGGCGTGGGTGCGCATGCGTTTTTAGGGGCGGCACTCGGGTACGGGACTGGCCACCCGGACCGCGGTGGGGTAATTGCCGCTTTGCGCACTTTTTCTTATTTGCGATTATTCTCGTTCGAGTAATAAAAAACAAGCGGAAAATGCTCGATGTCTAAATGACGAAATGGAGCCCCTCGTTTAGTCAGGAACGTATGCGGCCTGTTTCAGCTTGTTTCTTTTTCTTTGTGCAATTAGTTTTCTTACTTAGTACATCTAATTGATCGTCGAGACGTCTAGTCCACTGTTTTCTGGACTGAAAGGAGTGAAAATTGGGTTATATGCAAATTAAGCTGAAAAATTAAACTATCTTAAATTAAATATCTCTCTGTGTGTATGTGTGTGCGGGCGCGTCTTTTTTTCGTTTTGTTGTTCCGCTTACGTATTGGAATCGATTAAGTCATCGATACCATCGATTATATCATCGATGAGTTCCTTTGCATCGCTGATAATCTCTTGGAACAAATTCCCTGCTGCACTGGTGGTAGCGCTAGCTCGTATACTGCTGCCTCTCGATGACGGTAGTGTGCCGCTCAGTAGGGTGCTAGTCGTCGATGGCGTGGAAGTCGTCATCGGTAGTGTAGTCGTTAATGACGAAGTGGACACGGCGGCTATTTCTTTGGCGTCGTCGTCGTCGTCGTCGTCATTGTCATTGTCATTGTCATTGTCTTCGGCGTCTCCGTTGTCTTCATCATCTTCCTGTGCTTCATGTTCTTCCTCGTCAGGGTACCCGCCCCAGATTATGTTGTATGTACTGGCTTTACCAAACACGCTACTCAAATACTCGAAATCGTCAGTAATCTCCACTTCGTCGCTGTTCTCAGGCTCGCGGAGTTGCTGCATGACCACCCCGGAGCCGTCGTTGGAGTTTCTATCCTTTTCTGCCACACCACAGATGTCACATAATAAATCGTATATCTCTGTATTTTGGAATGGTTCGATGTAACCCTGCGGGAAATACGGCCCCATGCCAATAAATATCGACCTCATATCGACGGCACTATTATTGTAGCCGTGCGATCCGATCGTAAACACTTGTTCTTCGTTTTTATCTTTATGGTCATCTTTTCCCGCTTTCTTCAGCTGTGCTTTCTTCATCACTGCATATCCGGGTTCGGGCACGATCCAGATCGAGGCCATGTGATGGTTTCTTCTATCATTGAAATTCCACTCTTCCGGAAAGTTCCCGTTCACATATACTTTGTACTTTTCTTCATCTATCGATGACTTTAATTCATGGTAAACTTCGTTAATTTCGGTGGAATCCTTCAATGATATGGCCATCATTGGGCCCTCCAAATATGCATGCGACACGTAATCCTTCCTTAATTTCTCGTTCAGTATATCTTCCCAGACAACTACATTTGAGGGAACCATAATATTGCTCATACCATGGTCGCTTACAATGACTAAATTAGTGAAGTCTGTTATATTCCGTTCTCGTAAAGACTCGACTAACCCCTGTAGAAACGTATCCACTTCGCTTAATGTCTTCGTGAATTCTTCGTAGTAATAATCAGATTCTGCAGGGAATCCGTGTTTATGTCCAAAAGCATCTACATTCGGTACATATCCGAGAATTAGTTGAGGTCTTTCGTCCAACGCGTCCATATCCACGTATTTCATGATATTGGATAGCTTCTTTGGTAATGATTCCTTGGCATTGAACTCATCGAAATAATAAGGCGTTCTCTCTATTGCAATGGGCTTCTTATGTTCGGGTAGCAACTTCTTTTCGTTGTATTTAGTATAATTCACGTCACTACCAGGCCACATATGTGTAGCTGCTTTGAATGACATATCGCTGTCAAATGCAGTTTGGACAGTTTGCCAAATTGGTTCGCTAACATTGCTATTCCATATCCGAGGATCCAATACGCCTGGGTGAAACTCTTCGCTAAGATCTGAATCCCAGAATACGTTGGATACTATTCCATGATGTATCGGGTATTGTCCAGTAACCAGTGTCCAATGATTGGGGAAGGTTTCCGTGGGGAAACTTGGAATCATGAATGGTGTGGATGTGATATTCATACCGGTGTCATAATCCAGTGTATATAAACTATGCAAAAACGGCGTATTCCTTTTGGATATCAGTGATGGGTGGAAACCATCTAACGAAATCACTATGGTCAAGGGGAAAAATTCGTGGGTACCGTTAAAATATTTTACGTAAGGATCGAAATCAGGGTTGCCAAAGTGTGATAAAACCTTTATGGTACGATTGGACTTTGTGATATTGATCACAAGGATAAGAAAGACTGTAAATACCAGTAAGCCAAACAACACACGAAGTATTAATTTCCATGGTACTTTGGAAAAGGATCCTGTTCCGAGTGCAAACTCATCCTCAAAACCTGTATCAATAGGTTGGCCATTTGCATCCAATTCGTACAATGGTATACCTCTTCTTAGGTTGGCATTACTCCTATTATCTTTCCCCTCGTTAATCACTATGCCATTGTTCGTCCACTTCAATTTATTTCTATAAAACCAGTACTTCATTCTAGTCCATGCGGATTGTAATCCCGATCCTGAAGCATCTTCATCCAATAAATAATCGTCACGAAATAGATCTTCATTAATGTCTTCCAACCCATTATCCAGCGATTCTAAATCGTTTTCAAGTACCATTTTTAGAAAATAGCTATATGAGTTTATTCTTTCGTTGAACTAAAACCTTCGGTATTTCTACCTCGCTATTGTGCCTTGCGATAACTAATCAGATCTATCTGTATATTGTAATTTTTCAAATTTTTGCCCTTTTTGTTTTTTAGCTTAACATCGCCCGTGGGATTACCATTTTGTTACTGCTTTGAATTATAATAGGCTAAAATGAATAATTGAAAGGCCATTATACCTCTGGCAATGGTCTAGGTGTCTTTGACTAATACGTTTGACATAATGATTGTTTAGTTGATTTTTAATTCTTCACAAATGAATTTTTTTTTCAATATTTATGTTTCGTGTTTGAAAGTCTCCTTTAAAAAAACTTAATGCCTAAGTAGATAGAGGAATATAAAGAAGATAAATACTATCTTTAAATGGTAAATGACTGACTTCCTTAAGACGCATCAAAATAAAAAAGTCTTGCTTCTACTTGTGGTTACGCTGAAATTACGAAGTATATTCTAGATAAATCTCATCTGGAGAAAAGACAGAAGAGTAGTCATACATTTTCTTGTATTTGATGAAGTCACCCATATCCTTAGTACAGAAAAACTACATTAGCGTACTGTGTGCTGAAGCCAAGTCAAAAAGTCCCTCACTAATGTCACAGGATCCCTTGTCCTGTTCTGAAAACTAAGTACCTGAAATTCGGTGATCGATTGCCTTTGGTATTTGAAGGACGACTCTGGTCACAATACATTTGGCTTGATTTATTATTCAATCTTCTCCTATTAAGGAAATAGCCCACTGTAGCTAAAGCGAAAAACAATAAACAATACCATAAATAAAACAGTTTAACCGGCTTTCCCAATAATAAATGCGATAATATTTCCAGAAATGCATAGACCACTCACATAATATTGCACTTATTATTATTTTCACCGTCAAAACCTAAAGTTCCTTCTACACGTTCCATTTGCTTTAGAACAAGAGTAAAAGCTTCTTCAACATTATAATCTTGTTCGGCACTACATTCTATGAACATTGCCTGATTCTTCTTATCTTTACTGCCTATCGTTGAGGCCAATTTCTCACCCTCAGCTTTTGTCACGCACCTACTTTCATCTTTTGCATCTCTTTCCAAATCACTCTTGGTGCCCACAAGTATTACCGGCAGATCGTCCCTACCCATATGATCCACTATCTTGTCCCACAGAACGGGAATAAGATCAAAGCTAGCACGATTAACTATACTGTAGCATAATAATATGCCTCGTACACCTGTCAAAGATTTCATACTTAACAGAGAGCCTTCATCTTGGCCTGCAGTGTCAAGAATCTCTAAAGTGCAGTCATGATTCTTATAAGAAATGATTTTAGTGAATTCATTTTCAATAGTAGGATAATAGGACTCAACAAACCGCGATTCAACGAAGCGAACGGTTAAAGTTGTTTTACCAACATTTCTAGCACCTAAAAGAGCGATCTTTCTTTGAAAATCATGTTTGGGGTTTGAAGAGGTGATGGAAGAATATTCCATTATGCTATAGTCTATGTTCCCACCTCGTCTTTTGTCCTAATTCAATTGCTGCAGGTGTAGATATAAACCAAGTAAGTGAAAAGATAAGGCAAAAAAATAACAAAAATGATGGAATAAAGCGGAATAAGATCTGGGCTCCTCGCTACCGAATCAGCCGACAATAATTTTTGCGCTGCTGCTATGTTTTCAAATTACCAAGTGAGTGCAAGTTCAGGTGTTTATAGAGATGAGCGATTCTCGAACCCTTACCAGCCTGTTTTTCACTTTAAAGAGGTGCGGAAAAAAAAATAAGTCAATATAACTTTCCCAAAAAAAAGAGGTCCTACCCGGATTCGAACCGGGGTTGTCCGGATCAAAACCGAAAGTGATAACCACTACACTATAGGACCAGAACTTCTTGAAAAACAACCTCCAAACATAAACCATGTAAAATAGTGGATCACAATGAATGCCTCCTATGATACAACCAAAAAAGACTGACGCATATTCTGTAAAACAAATAACTCCAACTCTTGACGGTTTTACTTAGGCAATTACGTTGAGCTTTAATCTCTAATATACAGAGGCACATAGCCACATATATACTTCCAAAGAGATGAAACTCCATAATTATCTATAATGTGATAATGAACAATCTCCAGTGCGGCAAGTTACACCGCAAGATGTCATAGAACATTTACATAACGAATAATAACGCTTTCTGATGACTGGATGACTTAAAGGGTCATTACCGACATGATGTTTAGGTTTGAACATACACCCTCACATTTTTCATCCCAGCTCAACCTTCGACTTCTTACTATATAATATTCGTAGGATGTTTTTAGGTCTCCTGAAAAGATTAGTATTGCTCGAGAGGGGGAGGATTTTCTGTGAAAATTATAAAGGACCAGGGAGGCTTGCTGTTCAAGCATGAAAAATTTGGATAGAATCACTTTCCAGGCATCCGTTCCGGATATATGCTATACCTATGAATATAGTATGACAAGCTACAGCTGATTATACGCTTTTCCGCTCGGCTTCTGCATTTTTTTGACGAAGGCCAGGTGTTATTTGACTTTAAGACTCTCAAACAAACAATCAATGCGCTTATAAAACCAACAGATTCGAATTTACAAGCAACGAGTAGACATAACATACGCTCTCAAAAATTGCGCAGCTCGTAAAGGACTCGAGAGCCTTCACGTTGATTAGGTATGCACATCGCGATGAACAGTTTGAATCGTTACTTTTCATTTTCCAAAACAATGAGCTCAAAAGGAAAGTCCACCGAATTATTGAGATATTATAATTCATTCTACTGTTCTAGTTTATCTGCGAAACTCTAAACGACGAAAGCAACTGTCTTCAGCCTGATGACGTGATAAACGCCGTATTGAAACTTTCCCTCTTTCGACATTTATCCGTGTTACTCGATAATCATGATCAGCCGTGTCGGTAAGTTCTCAGCTTCTTTTTTTTAAGGCAAATTTCGTTTCTATCATTATTTATACTGCCCATAATATGAAATATAGAGTCTTTTTGTTTAGCAAATGTAGACAATCTCAAAAGACAGAGGTATTCCCATTCGCTTTAGCCTTATCAGATAGAAATAATTTCAACGGCTACCAACCGAAAACTTTGATAATTAACTCACCAATGCTTTCAACCATAAGTACGGCACAAACGCGTTTAAAAACTTAATAGCTAAATCTCAGAAAGTGCCTAGAACTGCTAACTATTGAAATAAAGCGATAAATGGATGCTGTAGAATAACTAATGTTGTATACAGAAGAAAGTTCTTGGAAGATATTGTCCTGATAAGGCTGCGTACAAGAATGTGCTAATTAAACTAGTAGAAACTGCGCAATAAGAGTCGTATGAACTTTCTAGGAGGCAGAGAAGCTTACCGACTTTTCTTTCTCAAAACCGATGTTTTAATCAACCACGAGTAACAAATATGTCAAACAGTGGAGCGTAGTTTGAATGTACTTAATGAAAAGGATTGGGAACTTCAGTCATTTCCTCATCGCCAAATTCGACAGACGTATTTTCACCTTCATCTTCATCCTGATTCTCATCATCATCATCATCATCATCTTCTTCTCCAAAAATATCATTAGCATCTATGTAAGGAACAGATTTCTTAGCTAGGTTCTCTTTTATTTGTAGCGAGCGGATAACAACCGATACCACCCCGCTTGAAATTGCTGTTGCCAAAAGAGCATAACAACCTTTTTCAAATTTAGGTACCATATCTGCAGAGAAGAACAATATTGACCACCAAGCATTAACCGCACCTGAAAACATATTCATTGAAGCAAGAACAATGGCACGTTCTTGAAGATCTGCATGGCAAACAATATTGGCCCATGAGAAAAAAACCGCTTGTCCAGCATATGCAATACCTCCAAGATACTGGGCAGAAAAGATAATTTTTGGATCCAATGGACGCGTACGTATCAAAATTGCGACGATGATCATAATTAAGGATATAAAAGCGGAAACATGCCAATGCCGAGCTTTTGGAAACTTGCTTATATATACTGCAGAACAAAGTGTAGAAACTATACCCACAGCAAATATGCCTGAGGGATAGTTATTTCTTTGTGATAATGTATATTTTTGGTTTTGCAACCATAATGCAAACGTAGAATTAGACGCAAAACCTAAATTCTCACCTCCTAGAACCCACACTAAAGAAAACATCCACCAATGCCATCTCTTCAGGATTCTGGGGACGGTTGACCAGCCTAATTTTGTACTTTCGTCCCTAGCAGGAAGTCTTCTTCTCGCATAGTGTAGTTCTTGTTCAGTGAAAATAAATTTTGTCATTGAAAGCCTGTTAACAGCACTTGTTTGATCAGGCAAACCTGGGAAAAAGATAAACCCGTATATTGAAATTGGTAGTGTGATGCAAAAATCAATGATAAATAGCCATCTCCAACCGGCTAAACCGTTCTGACCATTCAGATGAGTAAAAATACTTGTTTGCATAAATCCACTGAACATGGACCCAACTAAACCACTGCCAGTAAAAATAGCACTTCTAATAGGCAGCTCATCTTCTTTGTACCACGAACCCAGAATAAAATGTGTTCCTGAGAATGTACAACTTTCAAATAGGGCCTGAAAGAATCTAATAGCGCAAATCTGTTTGAAGGATGTAACGCGATACATACCCAAGGTTAGCAACCCCCAAGCAAAGGTACAAAAACTTAGCCATATTCTAGGCGGAATACACAATAAGATCAAGTTATTAGGAACCATGCCGACGATGTAACCGATCATAAAGACTGTGTTAGACAAAGTCAAATCATTTCCCACCATGTTTAGATCTTCTTTCATACCAGATATATACGCATTAGTAAAACCAACACGATCCACATAGTTAATCCAGTATTGCAAGCAGACAAACGATAATACGAACATATCTATCTTGAATAAAAGAAATCTCCGATTAACTGGACGTTTGGAGGTAGTGGGTTCACCTTCCACTTCATTTTGAGTGATGGAGTTTGCTTCCTTTATCATGATCGAACACCTAAGCTCTTTCAGTCGAGAATGTTGATTGCAAGTTACCAGCTGCAAAAGAAAATTTGTTTTTATATTGGAATTGGAGGTTTATTTCATATATTCTCTGCCCATCGCCTCTTTCAGTATGTATGTGGAAGTTGTTATTATTGTTGAAATTCTTAGCGTCTCCGTCGAAAATGCCCTACGAAATTGATGACCTGAGCATCATTGATCAACGGGATTGATGACTGTCGTATATCGAAGAGCACGAGAAGTTTAATCGATTGTCTTTCACTTCGAGCTTCTTCGCCGAATACGTTCGGCTGACAAACTTCTCTCACAATAATATTATCACCTAGGGAGTTGCATCAATAAGCAATGCCTTACATAACACATACAAAGTACTATATATACATAATTATAATCGAGGTGGAGATATAAATTCTCATTTATTTAACTAATTTTGATATTCCAGCATGTGTTGTTCCTAATTGCCATAAAATAATATAAGTAAAAGAAAGCGTGCTCTAAAAGAAAACTCAAGGAAAAACTCGAGATAAGCTAGCATAAATATTACAGTTATTCAGAAGGAGCAGCATCCTCGTGACCTTCAGCATCTTCTGGTTTCTTCCCATTTCTTAATACGTTAATATCTTTTTGGACTAAACTCAAAGTGGTGGCCTTGGAACCATCATCTCTTTCGTAGACGTAGTTAGCGGCGTCGGCTTCAACATAAACTAAAGCACTGGATAAATCATAAAATATAAATGTTAGTAAACCGTAATGTGTCTCAAACAACCATAAAAATAGCAAAAAAAAAAAAGACATACCCTTTTCTGACATATTCTGTCAAAAAATTAATTTGTGGTTCATTGAACACGGTGATATTGTACCAATTGGTTTGGCCGTCTCTTCTTGGCTGAGAGGCAATACTGTACTTCAAGTAACGGTTGTTGTTGGCGGAGGTATGTTCAGCAAATTCAGAGCCAATACGACCGACGATGGACATCTTGGAGAAGTCCATCTTCTTAGCGGTAGCGTGAAAGAAACGTGTTTGAGTACGTAGAAACATATTTTAAATAACAAAGCTTCGTGCGTTGATATGCTTTCGTTTTATCAGGGGCAAATACCAATTAATAAATATCTTATTATCTCACTGTTAGTCTTTGTCTTTCTCCACTGTGTTAGCTTTTTGTTTTCTTGTTTTTTTCCGTTTCCGCGAAAACGCCTTTCAGACTTTGTCTTGGAGATAATAAGCAGTACGTATATGAGAGAGGAAACTATAATAAAAATAGCGGCAACGAAGAAAATATAGAGTCTTGGGAGAACATTATAGTACATAAGTATAGTTCTATGTAAGTCTTGATATATAAGTGCTTGCAAAAACTTCCTGAAAGAGAAAAATAGGTACTGTCGTCGCAGTTACCGTATGGCATAGGTTGGTAAACGAAGGAAGAAGAGGTAATGTAGGAAAAAAGAAAACTAAAATTGATGTCTCAGGCCAGACCATGGTAGTTACCGGTGGTCAAAGTTCTCTTTGTGTTTACATCCAACCAGTCACCCCCAAATGGGTTGTTTTCATCTAATTCCTGGCAAGTCAAAGAAATACCACTACCAGCACCACTGTGAGGCATCATTGTGTTATCTGTTTCACTAATGCTGAATTTGGTGATCACGCCCTTGGCAGATTCATGTGCTAAGGTGTCTGTAATAAATCTCGCGATCAATCTCTGGCCTTCGCCATTTCTTTGCAAGACAAGTGGTTCTTTGAATCTCCACGTTATTCTCTTCTTTTCTTTACTGAACGAACCCTGAGGTTTCGATAGAGCACTTGTTGCGTTAGCACCGTCAATGTTCACAAAAACAACCAAATCTTCTATTGTGATTTGCGATATCTCCTCAGGTAAGCTCGTCGACATCTTAACAGTCAGTACAACACTAGCCTGGTGAGGCTCAAATCTCCAAACCGGGTGGATGACAATAGGGGCGACTGGCGCCTTTATAGAGTATTTGATAGCGCCTAAAGTTCTAGAATCAATGAATGATGGATTTACTTTAAATTCTTCAGGGGCCACACGCTCGATAAAGGCTTGATTTAAGATTACTTTCTCAAAATTAGCGCCATTATCAATCTTCAAATTAATGCCAATAGGTATTGGTGTATTCATGACGGAATTGGGCACGTAATTCAGAGCAATTTCACCGATAAGTTGAGAGCTTTGCAACATGCCGTCTTTGAAGGAAGCGTTGAGCACTTCTGCGATACTAGCGTTCAAACCGAGGTGGGATGTTTCCAGAGAAGAGTGCTGAAACAATGATTGCCCCACTAAGGAGGTTGACGAGCCTGTGGCTTGAGGGTTCAATTCTTTCAAGTCACCAGTAATTTGGTAGGCAAGTACGGAAGCTGGGCGCTCTTGAGGTACGGAGGATAATGAAGAAGAAGTAGGAATAGATCCTGGACCATGCGTAGGCAATGTTTCATAGAGTTGCGAGTCTCTATTCTGAATTGCATTTTGCTTCCTTGAAGGTGGCAAAGCAGGAGCACGAATATGCAAAGGCCTCGAATCCATTTGTACCGAAGACAGGCTATCAGTAGTAGTGGCAGGAATCGAAACACCAGGGGATGCAGGTTCAACTGGTAAAGGCTTAGATTTTGACTGTGGTTGTAGTGGAGGTTGAGATATTGATATCAGCACCGATTTGGAAGAATCGTCTGGGAGACTTTCTTGTGCGGCAGGTGAGGAACTCTGTTGCATCATCGTAATAGGCACTGAAGTTGGTGTAGAAATAGGAGCTGGATCGGTGGACGCAGGTAGCTCCACGTTATTAGGAGTAGCATGGGGAGGAAGCGGTGGAGTGTCAGTACTGCCGGCTGGAGTTCTATTGTTTGATTTTGAAGATGAATATGTGGGTTGACGTTGTTTCTGATAAATAGAAGAAGTGGCAGTAGAAGAGACCCTAGTCGAAGAATTATTTGGAGATTCTGTGATAGTCTCTTGGATGTAAGAGTTTGATGAAGATTGCTGTTGTCTCTTATTTTTAGTTTTGTTTCTACCAAAAATTGAACCCACTTTAGATCTTAAAGTATGAGATGATTTCTTCGATTTCAAAGAATTATTATTTGTAGAGTCTGAAAATTCATTATTCATGAGATCATTATGGGTAAGAGTCGAAGACGCAGAAGCAAGGCGATGGCCGATGTTTCCAAATGTACTCTTGCGCTTCTCCTTTTGTGGGGATTTTTTATCCCTTTCAGTGCCTAAGGTGGGTGTACCGTCTGAGCCTGAAGTTGAACGAGTAGCAGTGGCGGCAGAGGCAGGTGGGGCGTTATTCATAATCGCTGATTTAGAAGTGGAGGACGGCTTGAAGTTATATTGGCTTGCATCTCTGGCAAAACGGTCAATTTCACTTTGAGGTTCAAATGCCAAAAATTTTGTCATCACAGTTTCACATTCATTGGTAGTGTTCAATAAATAATCGCTGAAACCGGTTTGGAATCTCAACATACAGTTTTTCAAAGTATCTAAGCGGTTATAATCAATAGTTTCGAACAATTCGAACAGGTATGGGCTTTGTAAATCCCATTGTCTTCTTGCTTCTTCCAATTGGCTGGAGTTGCCTTCATGCTTGCTATAGTGTTCAATTGAAGCAGCGTTTTTGCTCAGCTTCGAGTGCAAGTCCTTACTTTCCCTCCAACTAGTATTGTTCTCCACAGACTCCTTCAATTCATGAACGACTTGGTTATCCAAAGTGTTATAGTATTCAGTACTTGATTTCAAGTCCGTTTTCAACTCTTCAATGACTGTATCCCACAAATTTCTCAGTTCTCCCAATGACTCAAATCTGAATTCACTCATTTCCTGTGGAGTCAAGACATTGTTTTCAAGCATCTGAGCATTTAAGATCTTAGTAAGATCTTCGTTTTCTGCTACTATTTTTCTCAATTGCTGAGCATAACTTCTCTTCAAGTTGGATAAATCCTTAAATAATAGATAGAAGTCTTTATTTAGCAATTTGACCTGCGACAGTCTGATCCTGATAGTTTCAGTGGCTTCATAAGGACTTTTCGTGGTCAATATGCTATCTGCATATCTGGTTCTTTGTTCCGACATTTTTGGAGATATTTACTCACGCTTTCCAACTAATCTTGTTTAAATTAAAATACAACAGAAAGTAATCTGTTTATGAAGAAAGTAATCGCTGATATTTTCGTTGTAGCTTGTATAAGCTTAACTTCAATATTAGAGTTTTTCACTCTGCACGTACTTAGGGGGGCTGTAGACTACACAGAGTAAAGGAAAAGGAGAAATCATTGAATACGGTGTAAGATTAAAACTACGCATATGTATCTACACACACACACACACACACACATATATATTAAACTACATCCTGTAATTCGAGACTTAAAGCTTCTTAATTATACCTGATGATGTTAACCGAACATACAAGATTTAAATGTGCGCTTCCCTATACAGGAAAGTACCGACAACTATACAATTGCGGGCGTTCAAGTAGCACTTAGAGTTGAAAGTGAAGGCATAAGAGAGGAGGTGATTACCTGAATAAATGCCGACGTTGTAGCCCGAATTGATTTAACAAACTAGCTGTATGCTATGCGGCTCGCTTTTTTTGTCTGCTCACCTCAACCCTAAATGAAAAGAAACAATTCTGAAAAATGTTTGGTACCTTTTTTATGCGCGCCTTCTGGAAAACTTTGATATAAAACTTGAAAAAACTTATTTCCTGTTTATTAAGAAGCCCAATGCCTACTTCTTCGGATGGGGCTAACAACCATGCGGCAATAGAGGTAAAGATGACGAGGACGTCATATTGCGTTTGATAAATTCTTTTAAATGTAATCAAGTTTACCAAACATAATCTTGTAAGCAAATATTTTTTATAATGATGAGTTTTTTGAACACTTTTATGCTAGATAGTATCTGAAAGCATTTAACTTTATGATTACAGTGTTTTCGACAGTTTTAATCTCTGAAACAATATTTGCATATTTTTGTAACACATATTCTCTTCTTTGCCCCTTTGCGCCCGTATCATTAGATTAGCGTGTCTTCTTCAACCTTGAATTCCACTAGATAAATTTCTAAAGATTGTGATTATTCTATTAGATTAACATATGAAAAGTTGATTTGATTATGGCGCTATATAATTATATACATACATTTTTTTAATTGTAAAAAATAATACTGCAGTACATGTACAAGTACATGTGTAACTCATAATCTTCTACCTCTTCTACCACCCTTCTTTCTGGTGGAGTCAGATGGAACTGGGGTAACATCTTCGATACGACCAATTCTCAAACCGGATCTAGCCAAAGCTCTCAAAGCAGCTTGACCACCTGGACCAGGAGTCTTGGTTCTAGTACCACCAGTAGCTCTGATTTTGACGTGGACGGCAGTGATACCAACTTCCTTACACTTAACAGCGACATCTTGGGCAGCCAACATAGCAGCGTATGGGGAAGATTCATCTCTGTCAGCCTTGACCTTCATACCACCAGTGACTCTGGCGATGGTTTCCTTACCAGATAGATCGGTAACATGGACGAAAGTATCGTTGAAAGAAGCGAAGATTCTAGCGACACCAAAAACTTGGGAATTGTCACGAGCTTGAACAACGTCTAAATAGAAAATAACAGTGGATATCGTAAGACACCATTTAACAATTTCGTTAGTATACAGAGTTCATTCTCTTTCACATCCTCGCGAGGTGATCTTTTATTTCCATTGAAAAAAATTAACTAGCATGCTATATCGTAGCTGGTACAACCGGTTGGGATAAAACTGTTCAAAACGACATCTTTGTTTACAGATTTATTCTATAATTTTTAAGGTTTTCGATGAGCTGTGCACATCATAGGAAGCGTGAAATTATATTCAATGGAAAATATTCGATTCTCTTGAGCATTAATTATGACATTTAAACATACTAGACATGTTGGGTTCTTGTGGTTTCTTAGTTCTCTTAAGCTTAGTATTTAATATACAATGAAAAAAATCACTCAGTTAAATATAACATTCATGTACCATTTTTTTTCAATTTTGGACTAGATTCCCCTTTGGTGAATAGAATAAGCAAGGCCCTTGGTTTGCTGCAAGTCTAAGAATTTTGCCCAACGGCGGCGGAGGAAAGCAAGCAAGTGATGACGGCGTCGTTGATGAAAAAAAATAATTTCAGAATGCTTTTAATATGAAATGTACGGATGTTTACAAAAGCTGTACACCACACTGAAAATACAGAAAAGCAGTCTCATAAATACAGAAACTTGAGCTTAAGAGGAAGAGACAGCATGGAGTGAAAGAAGATGCAAGTAAAAGGGTTTGAGTAAATAAAAGAGTATAGTGAAGAAATGTTAGACCCGTGTGAAGTACTGGAAAGTGACAAAGTAAGCATATAAAATATACTATAACTTGTAAGCTTTCGAATAACAAAAAGAGCCATTGGTATTTATTCTCGAACTCGGTTGTAGAGAGGACATTGCCTAGAAAGTCACAAATCCCCTACAATAATACCGGTCCTTAGATGTAAATTATTTTATTAATCTTTTATTTTTGCAAACTCCCTAAGTAGTAAAGTTAAGGAATTGTATTTTAAATGTACAAATAATTCTTTTAAAACAAAATGAAAGGACAGAGATGAAAATGTTCAAAAAACACTGTTACCCGAAACTGAAAATTGGTTTTTGTAGATTTAGAGAAATCTATACGAAACAAAGGGTTCCATGAAGAGACTAAGCGCGGCACAAAGTATAACACAAAAAGATATWGATTTGGCATGTTACTAAACTGAGCACTGAACGATTTTTCCACTAAGCTTTTCAGTGGTGTTTAGTGATCATTAAGAGACTTTGAACAGTATTAACCCTAAATTTGCCTTCGGCGGTTAAATTTGCTGTCAGCGGGAAGGTATTATAAGCAAATGATGAAATTTTACCATCAAAGAAAATAAGACATCCGATTCTGGCGAAAAGGAAGCGATTTAATGGAGGAGGGGACAGTCGAAAACATCAATATCTGTTACTCTCTATTGCCAATCCTCATTATTCTTTCCTCATTATTTGAAATCCCGCAATAATCTTAGAAACCGGGTAATAGGGAAATACAAGAAGCCTTAGATTCAGAGTCTCAATCCCACCCATCGGCCCCTTTTCAGCACAGTGAGATCTCGTTTACATAAGAAATTCCTAAGTCACTCAACTCAGGGACACCATTCGAAGCTTCCTTACGACGGCTCTTAGCGGTACTATTACAAGCGACCTGTTTTCTTCTCCTTTTAGCAAAAATTGGGGATATGCATTCAATCATCAATGCTGCTTCGAAAGTCTTGAAACTCCAAGGGGATATGAAGAAGACAACACTCATTTTGGAAGATATACTCATACTACAACCAATTGACCATGAAATTGAAGCAAATTTAGAACACCCGTTACAGCACGAATTAATAGAAATAATACAGGGTTATTCACTACAGGACAAAAGAAGCATTAATAGTAAAAAAGGTATTGCTGAAGATGAAATCTGTGAACTAAGTAACCATGTCTGCCTTGCACTCTCAAGAAAGTTTGAATTAAGGAATGATAGTAAAAACTTCAACATAGCTCAACCCAAACGATGGATGCAATTGCTAGAAACATTAACTGACACAACCGGCTTTGCCGTGGTTATTCAAATCATTATTATTTTATCCAACACTTCTCTAATAAATAAACAAAACTTGGGAAGCCTGAAACAACTAAGGAGCCAAATTTTTGAAATATTGTTAAAAAAAAAAAATACATGGAAATGTAAACTACTACAGAGGACTCTTTTAGAACTATATATTGTAGGGCTTTCCGTGGATTGCACACCTTTGGAATTACAAAACCTGTACCGTCATAAGAATTTGAGATTCTGTAATGATATTTTGGACTCATTAACATTACAAGTATCTGACCCTCGTTCGCAAAATTACTTACAGTTTGAGAATGCATACAAACTTTTTCAAATACAGAAATCACCCAAAATCAATCATTCTTTTCTCTTTTACGTCGAATTAAATACCGTTACATCAAATAGGTTAATGACCATAGAAAATCAGATGTATCTGGAGATTAAGGAAGGCCAATTTTGTGTTTCAAATGATAATTACATGATCGGCTTATTTGAAAACTTTGAATTTGAAGTAGGAAACTTGTACTTTATTGCGGTTATAATTGATCAAAATAACCGAATATCTTTATATGTTGATGGGAATTTAATCAACCAGATCACGTTATTTGAAAATTCAATATTTCAATTAAGTACCTGTGAACTAGGATCCATGATTTCCTCTTTCAAGCTTTACAGATTTTATTTGTGGGATGGGCTACTAACAGAATCGACTATTAGACTACTTCAGCATATCGGAAGTAATTATCAGTATACATTTGATAAAAAGAACAAATTTTGTGGTATATTGTCGAGTTGCCAAGATGTGTTGATAACAAAAACTCGTTTGATGATCAAGTCACCCACAGAAACTACATGCACAAAATTCCTTGACGAAATTAAGCTTCTTGAAATGGAGAATATTATAATTGATATGAACCCGAATAATATCTGTCAAGATTATGCCAAATCCTCTAATTTCACAATAACATTCAAAGAAAACAAGGGGAACTCGAACGATATCCCCGGCATGGGAAAATGCTATTTATATCAAAGCTCCAACTTGGTTGCTAAGTTTATCTCTATCGATTGCATACGTTTTGCGTTTTTGAACATCACAGAATGCAATAGTATGGACGACTTACTTCGTCACGTATCACATTTACTGAATCTTTTGCGTAATACTGAAATTCTTAATTGCTTCAAAAGAGACTGTGGCTTTCCTTTATTTGCTTATACTCTGAGGCAAAAAATAACACAAGATCTATTGCAGCCTCTAAATATTCAGTTTTTCAATTTATTCATAGAATTTTGTGGTTGGGATTTTAGAGATATCTCAAAATCCATAATTTCGGATACAGAAGCCTACGAAAACTTAGTACTGAATTTAGATTTATGGTACGTGGACGAAGATGAAAGTTCCCTTACATCAGGAGGATTAGAAATTATCAGGTTTCTTTTTTTTCAAATTTCAAGTTTACTGGAAGCTTCTATTTATGCTAGGTTCAATGCTGAAAAATTTAAGACAATGAAAACTCTGGAAAAGTTGTGTTTGACTTATCAAGCTACTACAAAGAAAGGGAAGCCTACGAACAAGTTTGATGTGCTGTCCAATGATGTAGTATCTGTACTGCTTGCCTTGTTGAAATACAATTTCGATAAATGGCACTTACAATGGTTGTTACATCTTTCGTATTACTTCATTAGAGCCAAGGATATACGTTCCGGAGAAATTATTCTTCAAACGGTAGACCAACTCTTTTCGTTCTTCTTAGACCAAGACAACGACGAGAATGCTAAATTACTTTCTAAAATGATACCGATTAAACTGATACTGATGATCATGGATCAATTAATGCAAAATAATGAATCGAACCCCACCATTTGCTTGAACATTCTATTCAAGACAACCCTGATTAATAAATCTCTCTTCAAGCAATTTTACAAAAATGATGGTCTGAAACTCATATTGACCATCATATGTAAGGCGGATGAAACTCGTCAGGAAGATTTTATCTCCTTACTTTTCACCTACTCAATGGATAACTATAGCACAACTAACGAACTCGTCTCAGATGCGGGAAGCGACATTTTTAAAGAAAATCACACCAATGAGATAACCACGAAGGAAATTATTTACTTAGCCATCAATTTCATAGAGTGGCATGTGGTGAACTCAGAAGCCAATGACTATTCTTCGTTATCAGATCTGAACAACCACATATCAAGATTTATCGAAAATTTGGAATTCTTAAGCAAGGTTCCGATTAACGCACCTGTATTTGATCCTAGAACTAGTTATGTGGCCGTCTCATTACTAGATCTCTTAATAACTTTAAACCAATCAGGAAATGTCTCAGAATTCGAAACCTCTTCGAAATTAATTACAAGACTGATTAAAAACAATATACTATATGCTCTTACAACATACGCGACCTATGATTTTGAGGTTTATATTAACGCATTTTTCTGTCACAATGCAGAATACAAGCTGGTTCATCCCAAAACTGTGATAAACAATACCAATTATTTGGAGCTCGCATTTATAGTAAACATTCTGCCGAATATCCTTGATACCTTAGTAGGTAGTGACGGTAGATTGAACTCAATGATACTAAAATACCCATATATGATGTCAAATCTCCTTTATCTTCTTCGGAAATTCCAACCTGATACATTGCAAATTGTCATGCCTGAACAGTTTTATTTTTCAAGTTATACATGTCTTTTGAATTGTATTAGTCTGATTGGTAAGTCAACTTGCCATCGTTTTAAAAACGTTCTAAGGTCCCAACTATTGCAGGACTTCAAAATTTGCTTGATAAGCCTACTCTATTCCAGTACATCCAAGCAAATAATTTGGGAAGACCAACAATACGAGATGCTTTGTAAATCGCTATTACAGCGGAAAGAAACTTTATTTGAGAATATATACTGGGCGTGCGATAATGAGACTATCAGTTTATTACTAATATTCTTAGCCAGTAGATTGCATGAAACTGGATACGAAGAAGTGACCTTCAATTGTTTTAGAGTGATAGTCCAAGAAAAAAAAAACAAACTCAAGGAATTAGCAAATTACTTTGACATAGAGGACAAGCATGACGTTATTATTGCCTTGACTCATTTTATATCAAGCGATAGTTGTGATCTAGTGAACTTCTCAATAGAAAATTACCCTTTTTTTTTCAGCGATGTACAAAAAAAGAGATTCAAGAATTCTGCTACCAGTTTTCTATATAGAAATACCGATTTTTCAGCATTAAGCATAAAACAGATTAACAGCCAAGTTTATGAATGGAAACATGCAAGATTCGAATACATAACTAAAAACAATCAAAAGTGTCTCGTTCTATTTCGGAAAGACAATACGCCTTTAGAGTTTAAAATCAAAAAATCTATATCGAGGTACATTTCCAACTTCAAAACCGACAGAGAAGAGGACTCAGTATTTTATCAAAATAATTTGGACCTTTTAATTTTTCATCTGCGACATACTCTGGAGATACAGTCAGGCTCAAGGATTTCTTGTAAATGGTCACTGGATTTTGTGGAAGATTTTGATGGAATGAAAAGAAGGCTTTTACCTGCCTGGGAGCCAAAAAATGAACCACTTTTCAATGAGGAAGATACGAAAAGTGAAACCATTACGAGTAATAACAGACAAAGGAGGGAAAGTGGAAGCATTTTATCCTATGAATTTATCGAAGATATGGAAACTCTTGACTTGGAACCGTTAGGTGATTTGAATGAAAACAGAAAAATTCTTAGACTTTTGAAAGATAACGATTTTATTTCCACTATTTGGAATTGTAGTTTAATTATCGGGTTAGAAATCAAAGAGGGCATTTTAGTCCACGGTAATAACTACCTTTACTTCGTAAGCGATTACTATTTTGGTTCAGAAGATAAAAAAATCCTGAAATTATCAGAAGTGTCCCAAGAGTTACGAGACATAAACGTTAGTCTAATCAACGGTACGGACCCTGAAAAAGTATCAAACTCTCTCAAGCATGAAGTTTTCGTTTGGAAACTTCTCGATCTCACTTTTGTTACTAAGAGGCCCTTTCTACTTCGTGATGTTGCAATCGAGCTATTATTTGAAGAAAGAGTTAGTGCATTTTTCAGTTTTAATAATAAAAAGGTGAGGGATGATGTTCTGCGGGTGTTGAATAGGATTCCCAAACACCTTCCAGCTGATCCGGTTTTTTCGAGTGTTCTACAAGAGATAAACAATCGGGGTAATACTATAGTAGCAAAGAATGGTATAGGTAAAGCAAGCATTGCTTCTAAATTTACCAGTGTTTTCTCAACCAACAACAGCCTAATAGACGGATTTGAACTTAGTAAAAAATGGGTCAGGGGAGAAATCTCCAACTTCTATTATTTGATGTGTATCAATACTCTAGCGGGAAGATCATTTAACGATTTAACTCAGTATCCTGTGTTTCCTTGGGTCATTGCAGATTACGAAAGTGACGTGCTTGATCTAGAAAACCCGAAAACTTACCGGGATCTATCAAAACCTATGGGTGCCCAAAGTATGAAAAGAAAGCTGCAGTTTATGGAACGCTACGAAGCGTTGGCTTCTTTAAATGATGCTGGTTCTCCGCCATTTCATTATGGCACACATTATTCATCAGCTATGATAGTATCTTCGTACTTGATAAGGCTAAAACCTTTTGTTGGCTCCTTCCTATTGTTACAAGGCGGGAACTTTGGCCTCGCAGACCGTTTGTTCAGCTCTCTTGAAAGAGCTTGGTGCTCTGCTGCTGCCGAGAATACGACTGATGTAAGGGAATTAACGCCTGAGTTCTTTTTTTTACCTGAATTTTTAACTAACATCAATAAATATAACTTTGGTGTAGATCAAAGTGGAAAAAAAGTTAACGATGTCATTCTTCCTCCATGGGCAAATGGTGACGCAAAGGTTTTTATTCAGAAAAATAGAGAAGCTTTGGAAAGCCCGTATGTATCAAAGCATTTGCATGAGTGGATTGATTTGATATTTGGCTTTAAGCAAAAAGGTAAGAATGCTATGGATTCTGTTAATGTATTCAACAGGTTAAGCTATCCCGGTGCCGTAAACCTAGATAATATTAACGATGAGAACGAACGTAGAGCTATTACAGGCATCATTCACAATTTTGGCCAGACGCCTTTGCAGATATTCCAGGAACCTCACCAAAGAAAGTTGGTCTTTGATATTCGACAGTTACCGACAGAAGTATGGCATAAAATCCCAAGTAAGCCGATATTCGAAAAATTGGTTTTGAATTCAAATGGAAAGAACAGGCCCGTGAGTTATGTTATACACGATTCCAATTACTTTGATTCTCTTTATTGGAGAGGATTCGCTTTTCCAAATTTGTTTCTCAAAACAGAGGAAGGAGTAGTGTCGTTCAAGATTGTTCATAAAAGTTCGTTTAGAATTGGCGTAGACTTCTTCGAAAAAACACACATGGCACAAATCACTTCTTTCACAAATTGGAAATCTGGTCAGTTTATAACTGGAGATGAAACTGGATTAATAAAAGTTTGGAAATACCATAAAAACAAGCATGGCGCCTTAGGACACCTTGAAAAGAAAAAAGCAATGCTAGGGCACTTATATGAAGTAAAGGAAATGTGTTGCTATTTAGATTACAACATGCTTTTAACTTTAGATGTTAGCGGCTTAGTCTATGTCTGGGATATGATAAATTTCGAACTGGTAAGAGAAATATCTGCTAATGCGAAGCGGATAGCAATATCTCAACACACCGGGAGTATAATGGTTCTAACTGAAAAAAATGCCATATCCGTTTTCAATTTGAATGGTGAAGAGTATACTTCAAAGGCATTCGAAGCGGTTAAAATTGCAAGCTCTATCGAATTTCTAGATTTTACAAAACTAGACACCGGTTACAGACAGCATATCTATTGGAAAGAAAATGAAGTACTGTTAGTCGGTTTCGAAGACGGAAAAATAGAAATTTATGAGCTCCATTTGAACTCTCGTAACGAATGGGCGATGAAATTGCTCAAAGAGCTTTCTACAGGGAGAGGAAAAGCAATAACTAGTATTAAGGCACAAGGTAAAACATACCTATCCCAGAAAACACACAAGGACCCAAAAGAGCAAAGCGAAATAGAAGTGATTTCAGGCACTGGAGATGGTAGGCTGACAATCTGGTACTAAGCACGCCCCAAAACGCCATTTTAGGACCCGCTTTTGTAGTTTACAGTTTTATCTTCAAATCATTTCTATTACTCTTATTGTAATTGCGTACGTAATCAATATCACTATTAACGCTGTGTGGTTTTTTAGCTTTTCCTCTTTGTTTCGCCTATGGAAAACAGCAAAAGGGTAAAGGAAAAAAAAAAACAAACGATTAGTTCTTCATCAAATTATGTAAAAGTACCTTACACAATCGCAAACTTTATAAGGATAGGGACATTCTGATTGCTTTTCACTTGTGCACCCTCCCATATATTCATTTGTTTTTGAGAAAGGTGGCGGAAACGAAGCCCTTACATTGCTAAATCACCAAAAAGCAAAAAAGACAACCACTAAATTGTTCGGGAAAGGCCTACTTAATAATTGCCCACTAACTTGTGCATAAAACAATCTGAAATAATACCTAAACACTAAAAAACCATGGGATATCCACCGCCTACGCGAAGGCTTAGTGATAAGAAAAGATACCATTACTCTAACAATCCTAATCGAAGGCATCTTTCCGGTGTTTATCCAAAAAACGGCTTCCCAAAACCAATTATTAATGGATTTACATCTTCCCCTACAGCAGAAACTTCTGCAAACACCTCCGTTAGTCCTGCCACTGTACCACCACCACCACCACCTCCTTCAATACCTAGCACATTTGGCATCGAAGCGCCCAGGCCATCCCGGTATGATCCCGGCTCAGTTAATAGGCCTTCATCGTCATCTTATTTGTCAACGAGGAAGACCGGAAGTCGGTACAATCCAGAGGTTGAAAGGCCCTCTTCAGCCGGTAGTTCAACGCCGGAAAATACCAACGCAAATACCACCCCAAATACCAATATTGACACCGGAAAATCACGCTATTCTCGAAAAACCATGAGCAGATATAACCCTCAATCGAACAGCTCTTCAAACATCATGCATTTTCCCCCACCAACTTCAAACACATCACCATTTTACGTCCCCAATGGTAATTCCCGGGGCAGACCTAGATCGATGGATGATCATAGTCCTGATATAGCAAACAACCCTGAACTGGGTAGCGTTTCATTGGTTAATAGCAACAGCGCTCATTCCTATTACTCCAGGAGCAACAAATGGAGATCTGTTGGAACACCTTCCAGGGCGCCTTTTGATAACCACGTTAGTAATACAGCAACCACCAACGGAACTCATCAAAGAGAGCCCTTTTGGAAAGCTAATAATAATGTACTTTTAAAATCTACTCACTCACAGTCGTCGCCTTCCCTTTATGATACTAAATTTCACGAGATAAATAAAATGGACAAACCCGACTCTCCAGTTAAGATTAGAGGATTAAATAAAGATGAAGCAAAAGATCTTCCACATGACGATAATAAATTCCAATCTGAAGAATCAGATATCATACGCCATGTGTCTACAAAGCTTGATAGTTTCAAGGCACATGAAAACGGAAGTTTAGAAGAAGACAGTTCACATAAAAGAGAACCTGAGATAACGAAAACCCGCCATGAGCCAGAAAAAAGAAAAGAACACGGTAGACTCGAAGACGACTTTAGAAAACCAAAAGCAACTAGTGTCGATGTAAAACAAGATGGATTATGGACAACGACTACAAGAGCTGTCAATACAATAGGAAAGGTTAAAGAACAGAAAAAAGAACAAATAAACTTCATCAAGAAAGAAGAAAGCTCAGAAATTAGAAACTACGAATGGATATACGACCCTGAAGCTTTGAAAACTGATTTAACAGAACTGACACTTGAGAATGAAAACAAGTGTTACGAAGAGCCGCTTGAAAAAGTAGAAGCATGCATTTTTCCATTACCAAAGACAGAAACAAGGTTATGGGAATTAAAAAACCAGAGGAGAGACAAAATCATCAGTAAACAGAAGTACTTACTGAAAAAGACGGTGAAGTCTTTCACAGAGTATCCATTTTATGCCCAAAACAAGCTTATTCACCGGCAAGCCACAGGACTCATCTTAACCAAAATCATTTCAAAGATCAAAAAGCAGGAATATCGAAAAATAATAAGCCTAAAGCATAGCTATTTTGGCTTACAGAAGAAATACGAAAAAGAATGTGAAATTTTGGCCAAATTAAGTGAAAATTTAAGAAAGGAAGAGATTGAAAATAAGCGCATAGAACATGAATTAATGGAGCAGAAGAGACGTGAGGGCGGTGTTGAAATTGAAAAAGACAAGGATTTACGCAAACCTTCCTCGTCCTCGTCATCTCGTCGCAGAAATAGAGCTGATTTCGTTGACGATGCAGAAATGGAAAACGTGTTACTTCAGATTGACCCAAACTATAAGCATTATCAGGCTGCTGCAAAAATCCCGCCACTGATATTAAATCCAGTTGAAAAATATTCTTATAAGTTCCGTGATGTAAATAACTTGGTAACAGACAAAAATCACTGGGCCTCTAGAATATTAAAAGACGGTGTTGATACATTTTCTGACCATGAGCATTCTTTATTTTTGGAAGGTTATTTGATTCATCCCAAAAAATTTGGTAAGATTTCACACTACATGGGTGGTCTGAGAACTCCTGAGGAATGTGTTTTGCATTATTATAGAACCAAAAAAACCATCAATTATAAGCAACTCCTCATGGATAAAAACAAAAAAAGAAAAATGTCAGCAGCTGCTAAGCGCCGTAAGAGAAAAGAAAGAAGCAATGACGAAGAGCTTGAAAATGACGAAGGTAAAGAAGAGTCTGCCGGCACAGCGGATAAGGAAGAAAAGAGTGAAAACTTTGTCGAAGAAATTGTTTATCCCGTTCTGGTCCAAGGTCCTGAGGCGGATGCTAATCTGCAAGACAAACCCGAAAAACTCATCGGGAATATAACCGAACAGGAAAGCGAAGATGTGACATTTAAACCAGAAGAAACTGTACAAACTAATGAATTGAAAAGGGTGCATGATGTGATTGGGGACAATGACAGAAATTCTAGTATTATTAAAGTTAACAGCGACTTCTCATTCACGGCACCCAGAGAAGGGATGCAAAACGATTATTATGGGGAGGAGCCAAGAGAACTAGATTTTAGTTTAGAAAATGCGCTGCAAAGAAAGAAGCACAGATCCGCACCGGAACATAAGACAAGTTATTGGAGCGTCCGTGAATCTCAACTTTTTCCAGAGTTGTTAAAGGAATTTGGCTCCCAATGGTCTTTAATATCTGAAAAACTGGGTACCAAATCAACTACCATGGTAAGAAACTACTACCAAAGAAACGCTGCTCGTAATGGGTGGAAATTAATTGTTGATGAGACTGATTTGAAGCGAGACGGAACAAGTTCTGAATCCGTACAACAATCTCAGATCATGATACAACCAGAGCGTCCAAATATTAATGCTTATAATAACATTCCTCCACAACAAAGGCCCGCCCTGGGGTATTTTGTTGGACAACCAACCCATGGACCTAGTACATCTATATCTTCTGTTGACGGGTCTATGAGACCATTCGGACCTGACTTTCATCGTGATAGCTTTTCTAAAGTTAGTACGCCTTTAACAACTTTACCACCACCAAGACTACCTTCCATCCAATTCCCACATTCAGAAATGCCTGAGCCTACGGTGACAGATCTGCGCAACAGAACTTTAGACCATATCGACACATTAGCCGAAGCAGCCTCATCAGTAACAAATAGTCAGAATTTCAGTGATGAAAGACACGCCATTGGCACTAACCACAAATCAACAACGATTAGTAGTTTACTGAACAATGCTGACCGGGATGTCAAGGTTCCTTTCCAAAAGACTTCTAAGCAGCAAGCACACGTTGAGGGTACTCCTAAGCTGAATAACATTGTAGTACAAGAAATAAAACCTAACATCACTACCCCAAGATCCAGTTCTATTTCCGCACTATTGAACCCTGTTCATGGGAATGGTCAACTGAATCCAGATGGGAGACCGTTGCTACCATTTAACAATATCACTTCTCGTGGGCCTCCTAGTTTTCCTTTACCCCCTCCGCGGACTAGTACGGCCATTCATGCGCCTCCAAAGTTCAATTTTTCCAATGACCCATTGGCGGCTTTGGCTGCAGTTGCATCAGCACCAGATGCAATAAATGGCTTTTTGTCCAAGAAGGATAATGATAATTAGGAAAACGGCTGAAACAAGACACTATCTACTTTTTACGTCTCTGCCCGCTAGTTGATAAGAAACACGTTTTATCGTGCGTGTTGTATTATATTCTATATTTTAAATAAGGAGTTTTTAATGATGGTTGTAATTTCGTATTATTTTTGTATTATGAATACTTTCTGAGTATAAACGATTCTCTTCAAACGTCATCTAACAATGCACATTTCCGCCGCTTTTTGATACGAATTCACATGCCTTGGCGCGGCCACTGGCGAAAATCGCAAAACCTACTAAGAGAAATAAACATCGCGAAAAAAGTCGATGAAAAACTGGAAAAATTATTTTCATTGAATTATCGTCCACAAGTAACTTTGTGCAAAAAAAAAGACTGAGCTAACCATCATTGCCTTAAAGCCATGAATTCACTCGTTACTCAATATGCTGCTCCGTTGTTCGAGCGTTATCCTCAACTTCATGACTACTTGCCAACTTTAGAACGCCCATTTTTCAATATCTCGTTGTGGGAGCATTTCGATGATATCGTCACGTGTGTGACCAACGGTAAGTTTGTTCCAAGTGAATTCCAGTTTATCCCAGGCGAACTGCCATTGAGTACATTGCCTCCTGTGCTATACACTATCGCTGCTTATTACGTGATTATTTTCGGCGGTAAGTTTGCATTGAGTAAGTCGAAACCTTTTAAATTGAACGGCCTTTTCCAATTGCATAATTTGTTTTTAACTTCTCTTTCATTGACACTATTGGTTCTGATGGTTGAACAATTAGTGCCAATTATTGTTAAGAACGGGTTATACTTTGCTATTTGTAATATTGGTGCTTGGACTCAACCAATGGTTACATTGTATTACCTGAACTACATTGTCAAATTTATCGAATTTATAGACACCTTCTTTTTGGTGCTAAAGCATAAGAAATTGACATTTTTGCATACTTATCACCATGGTGCTACTGCTTTATTGTGTTACACCCAATTAATGGGTACTACTGCTATCTCATGGGTCGTCATTTCGTTGAATCTTGGTGTTCATGTCGTTATGTATTGGTACTATTTCTTAGCTGCCAGAGGCATTAGAGTTTGGTGGAAGGAATGGGTTACCAGATTTCAAATCATTCAGTTTGTTTTGGATATCGGTTTTATTTATTTCGCTGTTTACCAGAAAGCCGTCCACTTATATTTCCCAGTCCTGCCACATTGTGGTGATTGTGTTGGGTCGACTACTGCTACATTTGCTGGTTGTGCTATTATTTCTTCATACTTGGTGCTATTCATTTCATTCTACGTGAACGTTTACAAGCGTAAAGGTACCAAGACCAGTAGGGTCGTTAAGCGCGCACATGGTGGTGTTGCTGCCAAAGTTAACGAATACGTTAACGTTGACCTGAAAAACGTTCCTACTCCATCACCATCACCAAAACCTCAACACAGAAGAAGAAAGTAAGTTAGAACTAATCTTCAAACAAGTTTTAAATGTTAAACTTCTATAAGTTTTTCTTTTTCTTGGTGTATCTACTATTACTATTATTATTATTATTATTATTACTATTATGTTGCGGAAAGTGAGAAGGTTCTTTATATATGTATATACACATATATACATACATATACATGCCGGGAGTTTACTTAGTATATCTAGATGTTCTCTCGAAGAAAAAGTTTTCGATTCTCTCTCAATAACCTGCCCTTTAGTTTTTGAGTAAAAGCTTTATGTGTTTAATCTTGTCGATAAATCATTCGCCCTCACCTTCGACAATAATAATGACCTTTTTATCATGTTTGGTGTTATTTTAGCACCTGCTCCCACTAATGTCAATTGGGTATAGTTGCCTTTAGCATTAGCAATCACAGAGATTGTAGAATGAATACTTGTTTCTTCAGCTTCAGTATCCAAATCGGCTATTAGTACAGATCTGGCTTCGTCCATATCAATATCAACTTCTTCTTCAGCGTTATCAGGATCTTGTAATTGTGATTCAGGGTCTAAGTCTATTACTCCATAATTTGAAGCAAATGCAATATTTTGTGAGTTTATCATTAACGGTAGTGATTTTGTTTGGTCACATAAAATTTCGTATGTTTCTCTTATAGTGGCACTTCTTCCTCTTGTTCTTATAGTCATCCTCAAGTCGGACGCACGTTCATCTATAAATGCTCTAGGCAGTTTCACATTTTGTAAAGCGTACATTAAGGAATTCCAGCACAAATCAAAAACTGGACCAGTACGACTCAAAACTATAATCTTCGCATACAAAACGTATGACCATTTTCTTTTCATTTTCAGGTTTGWTTCATTTGATGGATCGTTTTCTAACTCATCCGGATATAAAACAGATAATGTACCATCCTCGTTCACACTACGAACACCTGCCTTCACTTTCAAAGCCTGTTTGGGCAGTATCCTAGAATGCAATACAGAATCGTATAGTTTTTGTGATATGGTCATTTCTTCATCAGTGCAAGCACCCACTCTACCTCTTTCAACTTCCACCACTGGGTAAATGGAGGCATAATTCGCAACTACATTTTCTTCCTTGGTTATTTCGTACAACTCTTCCTCACCGAAATCATCTAAGTCTTTGATTGAGGCGCTGTTTTCTTCTATTATCCCACCAGTGATAGAAGTGATTACTATAGTTTTTCCACTTTTCAAAACATTCGACCCTAAGATATTGTTTTTTGCATTCACATTCTCTGTATCCACGTAACGAGACAAAGTGTTGTTTTCTATTGTAACTTCTCTAAACTCTTCATATTTTCTTAGACATGGTCTGATACCTAGAGATAAATGTCTTTGTAAAGATAATTCCGGGGATATTCTTGCAAGAACGTCCGGTGGAAAAGTAATTGGGTGGACTTCAATAGTATCCAAAGCAGTATTTTCAGCCATCTTCGGTGATATAGTCGTTTGGAAGCCTTGGCACTGGTATATTTAAAACTGTGCTCATCGTCTTATACTTCATCTTTATTACTATGGAAAATTCTGAAAAAAAAAGAAAGAAAAATAATAAATTCCGTTTATAGCGATATTTCATTTTTCTCATTGTCCAAGCGGGTATAACAATATTATATCCGTAGACGGCCTTTAATAGTGGGAAAAAACAATTAAGGATACCCAATTGTTCATTAATTTGTGCAGTTATATTAAAACTGAGGCAACACTTTTTTGTTTGAGAAATGGGCATTACGGTGATTGGTTCTTTGAACTACGATTTGGACACATTTACAGATAGATTACCTGATGCAGGGGAGACTTTCAGGGCCAACCGCTTTGAAACTCATGCAGGTGGTAAAGGATTGAACCAGGCTGCGGCTATTGGTAAACTAAGAGAACCTAGCAGTGACTACAGTGTTAGAATGATTGGGAATGTTGGCGATGACGCATTTGGTAACCAATTGAAAGACGTTTTGAAAGATTACAAGGTAGACACTACATATGTCGGTACTTGTGCTGAAACTAGTACAGGTACGGCTACCATATTGATAGAAGAGAAAGTAGGTGGTCAGAATAGAATATTGATTGTTGAAGGTGCTAACGGAAAAACTGTGTATGATAGCAAGCAATTGAGTGAATTTTTCCCTAAAGACAATAATAATGAAGAATATGTAGTATTCCAACATGAAATTCCAGACCCTATATCGATAATTAAATGGATACACGAGAACAGGCCAAGTTTCCAAATCGTATACAATCCTTCACCATTCAAGGCCATGGACAGGGGAGATTGGGTGTTGATAGATATTCTAGTTGTGAATGAAATCGAAGGACTTCAAATCCTAGAAACTATATTTGATGATCATTTCGTCGAGCAAGTAAAAGTGCAAATAAATAACGATTTCATTGGTGAATATCGTAAAATTTGTGAAATATTACATAAAGCACTTATTGACCAAAATGGAAAAGGCACTGTGGTTATGACTTTGGGTTCTAAAGGTGTGTTGTTTTGTTCACATGAAAAACCTCAAGTGGAATTCCTTCCAGCCGTTAAAGATGTTTCTGTAATTGACACCACTGGAGCTGGAGACACCTTTTTAGGTGCTTTGGTCACCCAATTGTACCAAGGAGAGAAATTGTCTACGGCTATAAATTTTTCTACTTTGGCAAGTTCGTTGACTATTCAGAAAAAAGGTGCCGCTGAAAGCATGCCAATGTATAAGGACGTTGAAAACGTTATGTAATAATTCAGAGATATGATTTTTTATTTATACTTCTTCTATTTTTTATTTGTGTAAGACATCGAATTGTACAAAAATGCGGAAGTAAAAAGAAGTTACTCACGAAGAGGCTCTTTAGGTACTACTACCTTTCAACACGGATGAACTAATACCATAACCTATGGTGATGACACAAATAAACGCTAATAATGAGGCAGGAACACCTCTTGAAATAAAAGCGCCCACAGTTAACCACCTGTTTCCCTTTTTATCGGTCATGGAAATAGCAGTAACGTTAGGGAACCCAGAGGAGGCCAGCCCCATACCACACGAGGCCAACAAAGCGCAACCGAAAACAAGAATTGGAGCTGCCTTAGGGTCGGACAATTTGTCACCAACTTCTTGTACCAAAGGAATAATGATAATAGCTGACACTGTGTGCGAGACAAAAGTACCAACGACCAACATTAAGATCCCGAAGATACATAAGATAGCAAAGACACCGTCATTCTCAATTTTCTTTTGTAAAGCTCTTGCGATGGTAACTAATAAACCCGATGAAGAAACTGCTTTACCAAGGGCAATACCACCCATTGCCAAAACAACAATCGACCAGGGAAAGGTGTTAAAATCCTTTGTCGACAATAACCCTGTACCGAAAAACAAGACGATTGGTAAAACAGCGATCAAACCAGACGATCCAAAGGCACTTTCGATTTGTGATTCTACACACCATAAAAGAATGGTAGCAATTGTCACAGCGATGATGTAATATTGTTTTATAGTAAACCTGGTTTTTATCGGCTTGAATTTTTCAAGCTTCGTTTTGTTTATTTTAAAAGAGAAAATCATCACAGCCCATGCACACAACATCGATAAAATACCTGTAGGTAATGCCACGGCAAAGAATTGGCCCCAGCCAATACCATAAGGCTTCAAGTACTGCATTGAAATAATATTTTGGGGTGAAGAAATTGGTGAAGCCATACCACCAATATCTGCAGAAAGTGCCACTCCCATCACCAAGGCCTTGGCAAATGGTGAAGTGTAGTCTAATGGGTCCAATAACGGCGTCAGTAAGGAATAAGTTAAAACGGGGGAAGCCACATTGGAAATCCACATGGAAAGGAAGAACACTACACCCATTGCCATCAAAAGAACATTTCTCGGCTTTGTACCTGCAAGGGCCAATAACCAAGAAGCTAGGACTTTGGCAATATTGTATTGAGACAAAGCTTCACCCAATGTGAAACCTGCCAACAAGATCATAATAGTAGATGACCACATTGTACCTAAAATTTCTGAAGAGGCAGCCGAGGCTTTCATCACACTACCATCGTCGTTCTTAAGGACACGGAAAAGGACAGTTAGAAGGGGGACGAGTAGACCTGTAATGTGTAATGGAATGGCTTCACTGGCCCATAAGAAAGCACAGCATTCCACCAAAGCCATACATCTGTGTTCCACAGGATCATTAAAAGTCTTCACACCTAACAGAACACCTGTGACAATTATGATGAACCCTATTTTCATGGCCCTTTTACCAAAGAGCAGTTTTGGGACTGCCAAATTCTCTATAGTGGTAAACTTTAAATTTATTGGCTTTGGCAGAGGATACTTCAAGTATTCAATTTGAAGCTTTTCGCGCATTAATTTTTCAGTTTCGTCTTCAATCGCTATTATATCTCTGTTTTGTGATGAAAGACCTAACATGTCTTTCCAGGTGTTGCTTCTCTCCCAGACAATGTGGTCGTGCAGGTAAGATTTTAGCTCTTGCTTGCATGAATCTACATTACCAGGGTGGCCCATCAAAACGGCGTAAAATTCGATAAGTTGTGCGATTTTGTTGTTCAAAGTGGCCAATGTTTCGTGCTGGAAGATGTAGGTATCTTTGAAGAACTCTTCACTTTCAATCAGTTCTTGTCTAGTATTCATATGTAGCACTTTATCGGACTTCTTGGTGATTTTTCCAAAGCCCATTCTGTTTAGCTCGATGAATGATTTCAATTGACAAAGGTCTATGTAAAGATTGATTATAGTTTGCTTGAGTAGAGACTTTTTCTGAGATTTGATATTGAATTGAGAATAATTCAAAAGGGCTGTATTATCTGTGGTGTCTGTGTAAACATCCACTTCGTCATCATCATCCATTTCTTCTTCACTATAATCAAACCTGTTTCTTAGTTCACTATCATTGTTAGAAGAGTGAAACTCAAATGGGTTTGTAGATACGTGCACCTGGGATTTATCAGAAACAATTTGTCTTAAAGGAGGCAAATCTTGGATTTCAGGATCAAAGGCCTCGCTCACTCTTGTGACGATGCTTTCTTTTTCCAGGTCATTAATCAAGTGGACAAACCTTTCATAGAATTTGGCTTCCATTCTTTTGTAAAAGTCATCTACCTTCAATTTTTCGTCGCTTAGGTTGGTAACAAAAGTATCATATGAACTGAACAGGGTCTTTCCCTCACTACTCACTGATGAACTACGTGAATCAAAGAATTTCTTACCTAAAAATTTCCGATTGAAAGCCGTAGCTTTCCCTTGAGGTGACAGTTCGTCTAGCTCAATGGTTTCCTCATTTATGTTGTTTCCATCGATTGCTTTTTCGTCTGCTTCTCCATTTTGTTTACTGGATGAAGACGATTGTTTAGAACCGAACAATTTATGCTTAAGCTTGTGAGTAAACTTTTTCTTAGAAGAAGATGGTTCTCCTGCTGGGACATTACTTTCTATATCCGCAATTGGACCTGGGGTTTGAGACCTGACTTCATCGTTTGTTGTATCCTGTTTCAATTCATCTGTTTGTAATGTATAGATAAGATTCTTCAGTTCGTTGTAGTCCAGATAATGATTCTGCCATTCAGGAACTGCATTGTATTTGAGAAAATGTGAGAATCTCATGGCTCAGATACAATGAAAAGCCGCCTTTGTCCTGGTTCTGCTGCCTTTCACAGAAGGATGACTTCTTTTTTGGTGTGGGAATATGTTTTCTAGTCATAGTTTTTCACTGCATCGGATTATTTTTGCCCACGTGCCGAAATAACTATTAATCAATTAATCTAAGGCTTAGAAGTAAAGAACGTATAGAGAGGAGATGATGTATTGTTGATTGTAAGATACTGTTTAAAATAAGTAGTTCAGTAAGTAGGAATAATTGATAATAAGCTGTTCTTTTTTGAAATAAGTATTTAGGGAGTATATACCGTTCGTGCATACTGGTTATATGAAACCCAATCGTACTGACTTAGTTTAAATCTGAACTTTGAGGCATCGGGTATAACTCATGTACTTATGTTCTAATTGTTAATCAAACATTCGTTCTCTACCCTTATTGTTGGGAATAGAGTCTATAAAAATTTCTATAATAATGTATTCTTATTATCATCTTTGTTTCACATTCAACATAATGAATGTCACATAAAAGACTGTCCTAAATAGCTTTCGTCAAACAACTCTATCAAACTACAAGTATAGATCAATTCGTGAAGGTTAGTGGTTAAGTGACGGCGTTTGCTAATAGGATTAACCTATATGTATGACGATTTTTTTTTCAGGAATTAGTTAAAGTTCTTCTATATTTTAGTACTAAACATGAATATTAATTATAAAATATATGTAGACTTTTCATTTTCTCTTTTATACTGTACGTTTTACACAAGTCTGGGAACTTTAGCAATACTGACTTGGTAGGCTCTATCTTTATTGTCGTTGTACAAGCTATTTACGTCAGTCATAGCTACCAAAAGGTTTTTTGCATTAAGATCCGCACAAGTCAAAGTTTTATATTGCATTTGTTGCAAATGTTGGGCGAAGGCTATAATCTTCGTTATTTGATGGAATTTATTCATGTTGATACCAGTTTCATCTTTGGCGAATGTTTCGTTTCCATCCCGGATGAATGTTATATCTCTTATGAACAGGGAAGTAAACGGCACGCACGGCAGCCCATTGTGTGCAATATCTTGGATAATGCTTCTGTAAACATTGTAGTTGTTGTTGGGGTGTACTATGGTCTTTAAGGTCTCAAAAAGGTTGTCTAACTTGACGTCTAGTGGAAAAGATAGTCTTTCAATTGAATGGTTCTGCAGCGTGGTGATAATAGAAGCGAGAGAGTTCAGGTTCCTTAGATAAAGGCAAGATAACGCGACATGTAACCAATATGAAATCGTGTGTGTCTGTTGTATAGTCGTCTCAAGTACATAGTACGATAGCTGATTAGAAAACTTAAACACCAAGTCGATTGTTGTATTGCTATGTTTGAAATACTTTGGGAACTCTATTGTTTCAACAGCCAAGAACAGGGCCGACTCCAAGAGGGTCAATGTCTTTGCGAGTGTCCATGGAGGTATATCAAGATCAAATGTTTCTCCTTCTGGCTTCTCACCTTGTTTCCATTGCAAGAGCAATGTTTCGAGATCGCTTGTGTGAGAAAGCTCGTAATTTTCGTCAATTCTATCTGTTTTGTATTCCTCAAATAACGTTGTGTAATCAGTAACTGGTTTGCTGGTTTCCAGTTCATGGTCAGGTAGGCCAATGTATTGCACCTTTAATTGTCTGGTTCTTGCCCCACCTGCAAGCAATTGAACAACCTCCGGAAATAACATATCATACATTTCCGAATCAGCCAAATGGTCGCACCAAAAGAGGAGAATGTCGTTCAAGGTATGGTTGGTATCTAGCCAATAGGATTGTAGCCAGAGTTGGATTAGGCGAAGGACAGAGTGTCTCTCTTGTTTGTCTTTATTTTGGAGATAGCAGTGTAGCAATTCTTGGAGCAGTCCATTGTCAGTTGTCCAGTCCCTAAAGTTTAGTAACAGGTTTCCAGACTCAAAGGGGGATGGCTTTTGCCATTGGTGGGTGTCGAGCGGGAGCATTTTATCGAGGTATTGTTGTATTTCTACTACCTCTTTTAGGACCTCATCCATGGAGAAAAGCAAATGGTCCTCCCCCATTATGACCTGGATTAGTGCCGCGACCCTTTGGAAGTCGACGTTGCTATGAAGAAGGTAATAGGCGATTTGCTTAAACAATTCTTTGGTTGCGTGTTGGATTGAGGTTACGAACGGTCGCCAAACGGCGAGAAACCTCCAAGCAGAGTTTGCGACTACCAAAAGGGTATCCTGGTTTGCGTCAGCACCCAGCCTGTACCAGTCACTGAGTAGGCGCTTTCTTGCTCTTCGTATTTCGTGGTTTCTTTTTATCAGGAGACATTCTCTGGAGACGCAAGCAGTTGCTTCCAGCAACTGCCGTACGGCCGTTCTCATATTATCGAGGATTTTTTTTGGGACGATATTGTTGTTATGATTCTGTGTGTGGCTTAAGAACTGTATTAGGAGTACATCGGTAATGTTGGAAAGGTGTATTTTGTTTACTCTTCTTGTAACTATTTGGCCCTGAATGGCGAAGCGTACGGTTACAAATTGGTCGTCTTGTTCAAGAAGGTAGGCCAGGACATTATCTATCAGTACAAACATCTTAGTAGTGTCTGAGGAGAGGGTTGATTGTTTATGTATTTTTGTTTATGTATATGTGTATATATATATATATATATATATTCTACACAGATATATACATATTTGTTTTTCGGGCTCATTCTTTCTTCTTTGCCAGAGGCTCACCGCTCAAGAGGTCCGCTAATTCTGGAGCGATTGTTATTGTTTTTTCTTTTCTTCTTCTATTCGAAACCCAGTTTTTGATTTGAATGCGAGATAAACTGGTATTCTTCATTAGATTCTCTAGGCCCTTGGTATCTAGATATGGGTTCTCGATGTTCTTTGCAAACCAACTTTCTAGTATTCGGACATTTTCTTTTGTAAACCGGTGTCCTCTGTAAGGTTTAGTACTTTTGTTTATCATATCTTGAGTTACCACATTAAATACCAACCCATCCGCCGATTTATTTTTCTGTGTAAGTTGATAATTACTTCTATCGTTTTCTATGCTGCGCATTTCTTTGAGTAATACAGTAATGGTAGTAGTGAGTTGAGATGTTGTTTGCAACAACTTCTTCTCCTCATCACTAATCTTACGGTTTTTGTTGGCCCTAGATAAGAATCCTAATATATCCCTTAATTCAACTTCTTCTTCTGTTGTTACACTCTCTGGTAACTTAGGTAAATTACAGCAAATAGAAAAGAGCTTTTTATTTATGTCTAGTATACTTGATTTGAACTCATCTGTAATTTGTGGATTTAAAAGGTCTTTAATGGGTATCTTATTCATTTTGTCTTGGTTATCCTCTCTGTTTTCTTGCCTGCCCCAATGCTAATTTTTATCTCTCCTTTATATATATTTTCATGTTGCAACATTTTATGTTTCAAAACATAATGCGGTCTGGGTTTTGTTTGGGATGCAATTTATTGCTTCCCAATGTAGAAAAGTACATCATTTGAAACAACTTAAACTCTTAAACATTTCTTCATAACTTTGATTCAACCAAGAACTCTATCGAGTATATATAATAACTCAATACACCTCACAATCCTAAGATGTTCACTTCTAAGCCTGCCTTCAGAATCAAGAACAAGACCTCTAAATCACATAGAAAAACCGGCATACCAAAAAAAGTGGAAGGTAAGCGTATAGCAAAACTGATAAATCCAAGTTGTTTTAATATTATTCGTCCACTAAAGAAAAACATTCAAATTCCAGCTCCTTCACCTTTATTTTTAAAGAAAATCCAACTATATAGAATAGCGTCCGGAAATCAAAATATACAATGCCGACAGTCTAGAAAAGCATCATTAACATCATCTAAGAAGTATCTAAATTCTTTCATGGCATTCAGAGCTTACTATTCTCAGTTTGGCGCCGGTGTTAAGCAGAACATCTTGTCTTCTTTACTTTCTGAGGAATGGCACGCGGACAAAATGCAGCACGGAATATGGGACTACTTCGCGCAACAGTATAATTTTATAAACCCTGGTTTTGGTTTTGTAGAGTGGTTGACGAATAATTATGCTGAAGTACGTGGTGACGGATATTGGGAAGATGTGTTTGTACATTTGGCCTTATAGAGTGTGGTCGTGGCGGAGGTTGTTTATCTTTCGAGTACTGAATGTCGTCAGTATATCTATCCTATTTACAAATCCCCATTCTCTTGCCCTTGCTCTCAATGTTTGTTTATATAATCCTATTGCTATGTGTTTATGTTTACATATATCTTCATGTCTATACATATATATATATACATATGCTACTATTGTGTATCAAGTTTCTCTTTTACGTCCTGCCGATCAGTCTTTCTTTGCCTTTATCTTGACCATAAATGATCTTGATGTGACTTTTATAATTTGAACGGATTCGCTATATGGGACGGAGGACAACGCTACCATCCCTCTGGGTTGTTGTTGAATCTTGACAAACCTTAATGGTAAACTCCCTATACGGTTTACACTGCTTTTCACCTTTCTAGGTTTGCTGAGCACTTTGGGCTTGATTACTGGCTTTTCCACTTTACTTACGGGTTTGTCATTTTTCAACATGATTTTGATCATGTTGGCCTTCTTAGGAGCTTCCACAGCAGTAGTAACCTCCTTCTTAATATGAACCTTTAGTATACTTTCACGTTTTATAACTATATCCAACTTCTCTTCTTCGCGAGACTTGATCTTCGCTGCAAGTCTCCTTTCCCTTGGAGCTTCCAATTTAACAGCGAATCTATCAGTTAGCATATACATCACTCTAGCCAAGTCATGTATCTGCTTTCTCTGGTACAGGCTAAGAATGGGTAAATTCAAAACATCCCAGAGCAGAATCTTTAAAGGGGTATACCCTTTAAACATATCTCTGCATATTTGTATTAATCCATTGATATTTTGACGTACAATCTTATCTCTTTTAATCTTCATATCGTCCACATAATGCCCACTTAGGAACAGTTCTATATCATCTTCATTTTTTAGATTCTGAGCCTCATTGCGGACTAGTTGGACGGAGGACTTGATATCATCGTTCAACGTATCCATGCTTCCATCCATAACACATGTGTTTACACTTTCTACAAGGACGTCAATTAGTTTTTCTCTAATGTAAACATCCTCATGAAAACAAAACAATTCCGAAAACAAAACAAGGCAGTCCTTGTTTTTCAAGCCACCTTCAAGAAGCATAATTTTAACTGCCATGAGCAACACATTCTGAACGCTCTCTCTAGTGTCTTCAGTGCTCATACCTTCCAATGATAATGACTCCATTATCATTTCTGGTAACTCATTAAACTCAATTGCGCCGGCTTTATGGAATCTGTACTTAGCAAACATAATACAAGTCTTGATTAAAGACTCGTATGATGAAAGCCAGTTCACTAAATTTTCGTACCTAACCAACTGGGACCTTACCTTATCCACATAAGCGGTATCTTTTGAATCACTTAAGGCAACGTTCACCACATTCTCTAACAGAGAACAAACGTACACGTTGTCGCTAAACTTATTCTCTCCATTCTCGTTATAAACAAGGATATCCAGCAAAAACTCTTTCACAAGTCTGGGGCATTTCCCATTTTCGTCCTTCACCTGAGCCAAATATTTGGGTATGCCACATTGTAAGAAATACAATGTGGCGTTTTCAAAATTATTACTTTTAGGTATGTTAGATCCTTCCAAGCAAAACTGGATTTGGAAAATCTGTATTAAGTGTCTAATGCCACCAATGAATCTTGGATCATAAACATTTTTACTAAGCGCTTGGCACGCCGCGAGCCTTACGCCGAAATAGTATCTTTCGTCCATGGCTGTCCTGAACAAAACACTTGAGTACACAAGTGACTTGCCATCGCCATTGACCACAACGTCCTCATAATACCGGATGGCTTCAAGTTGCGCTTCTATGTCACCATCTTGCCTCAACTGTGAAGAAAACATGTAATCGGGCTGGTTGATATGCATCTTGCATATCCATTCAAAATCAGAGTCTATACGAATCCATTCAAACGCTTCGTTCTGCTTAAGCAGCTCACTGCTCTCTGATGTGTGATTGAATTCGGTTAAATGAAATCGGGAACATTCTTCGGGTGTCATGTATACATTTCCTAGACAATTCACGTCGATAACGGTGGGCTTCTCCTCATTACTGTTCTCTAAAACAGTCTCATCATTCGTGACACCGCCTCGTTTCCTTAACCTCCTGTATTTCGTGTTATATTGAATATCTATCTTGGTGAATGTATCCTTAATTTCAACAATATGTTCATACGGAGTTCCGTCGTGTTCGTGTATCCTTATTGTCATGGAACCCGTGAAGCATTCTGTTCGATTCAAACTCGAGTGCTCGAGACGGTTCAAGGCGCTTTTGCAAAACCCTTGCTCACCAACAACTTTCCCTAGGCCTAATTCATCATCTTGGACTTGCCTTATACCCAATTCTATGACCATTCTTTTCCTGTTAAACCTCTGGGTAACACGTAAGATAGGAACACCAGACCCAAATACCCATTGGTTAAAGAAATTGTCTAATTTACTTTTGTTTACTCTTTCACAAACATGTTGGAAATGGGACGACGTTAGAGAATTATTAGGCAAATCACCAGACATAGCTTGAAGGAAGATCTTCGGTAACACACGAGACATGCCGAATGATCTCTCGGTTTTTGTCATCCTTCGATCAAGAATATATAACACCATAGGAGCTTTCAATTTTATGAATGTCAAATCTTTTGAAGTTCCGGATATTGGTCTGGAACTACCAGTAAAGGTAGCCCCAATAGGAGGCATTTCAAAATCTTCTTCAACAATTGCTTCACTATTACACTTCAGTTGGTATTTGTATGCGTTATTGCCCATAAGTTTTTTTGTAACTTGGAAAACCATATACCCTGCAATACCAAGACAACACCAATAGTCGTTCATGTTTAAAGGCGTAATATTAACACAGGACCATTGATTAGCTAATGCCCATGCTAATTTGTTCGTAGTGCTGAATACTTTATCTACAACTTCCAAAGGATACAGTAGTCTTGTATTACAAACACCTAGTCCTGCAAAGTCCATATGGTCTGCAGTGACTGTTGGTAAGAACACCATAGAAAAACATGTGAAAGGGAAAGAGCCAAACTCTTTCGAATAAAAGTCTATAATTTTTTGACACACAACTGTTGAGTTTATGACTGTCGTTTCATCGATTTYGGGGGTGGGAAGTGTGAAAATTTGAATCGGTATGATATCTGAACCAATGCCATCTTCCACAGAATTATTGACATTGTCAATTACATTGTCTCTTAATTTGTCCTCCTCTGCATCTTCGTCAACGTCAACTCCTGGTGGAGATATCAGAGGGAGGGTCCAAGAATTGAAAGCACCAATAGCCCATCCAACATGATGAGGTGCCACAGGGTTTATAATTTGAAATACACATTTCTTTTTGGTTAAGTCAATAGGATGCGGAAGCTCTTTGATATTAGAGTATTCCGAACAACAAACAACTACGTCTCTCAAAACGGGGTTATTACTTTCTTCAAAGTTTCGTCTATCCTCATCGTCATCTTCTTCTTCTTCGTCACTTTCGCCGTCTTCCTCCTCTTCTTTTCCTTCTTCTTCCTCCATTCCATCTTTTGTGTCTTTATCTTTCAAGTCTATACTTTCCTCGCTATCTTTTAACATTTTATCATCTTCTTCTTCTCTTTTGATAGAGGTGCCTTGTTCTTCTTCAGATGTTTCATGATTCTCTTCCTCATCTTGTTCGCCATTTTGTCCAATCAACTTAGAAGTGCCTATGTTTTTGACAAATTTCGGTATACTAAATTCTAGTTCCCACGTAGATTTTTCATCTAACAAATCAACACATGGAACCCAGTATGATGCAGAGCTGCAAATCTCCCCATTCGAGGTGTAAACATTCCACAACCATGGTTTGTCGGCGTTCACAGTATCGAACCTTATGCCTGATTTTGGGTTTCTTATTTCGTATTCGATTTGCAATGTAATTGGGGTAAAAACTGATTCCTGAAAGCCCGGTGTAGTCTTGATGGAGGGGGTTATTGGAGTAAAATTGCTTAGAGAGTTCGCGTCTTCTAATGAAATCTTAATAGAAGATGGTATTTTAATGGTTAATTGAGATTTGGAGTCAAGTTCCGGGGTTTCATTTAAATTAGCAAATTTCGACCTTAAAAAGTGTGATTGTTCAATAGAATTGTCAGTGTATAATACATTTTGCGAGGTAATCCCGTTCAATTTATTCTGAAGTGGATCATCGTGTATAAATTGGTCGCATCGACGATTTTCAACCAGAACATCTTTGATAGCCATTTCTTTGCAATCGAAAGTCACATATTCCAGGTTTTGAATCAAGGGGATGATTATTATGGTGGCGTTACCGGTAACACAATGAGTAGCCATATCTATATCCAACGACACTTTTTCATGAGCAACTCTAAAATTTCGGAACTTCGATTCATCTAGAGTGCTAGGTTCATTAGCAATCGCTCTGGGAGTAGCATTTTTCGAAAACGACATTATCAGGTCTAGTTGCCAGTCAACTTGTTATGAATTAGCGTCCTAAAACTCTACTAAACCACTGGTTTATATCGGCCAGCCTCGCTAATGCTTTTCACCTTAATGCAATTTATCAATTGCCAAATTCGGTAAAAATTATTTCAACCGTAACCCGGATAATATACTAGAATAATACCGTTAATTCTACTATTACTTTAATAACGTTGAAATTATAGAATCAATTTATAAGGTCGAATGTGCCCATTTTGCCCAAACAAAGTCTTGTTAGTATTCTTGGATGCTCCAAAATTAATTTGGGCTTTTTTTTAAATCATTACCTATAATTTTTATGTTTTTATCTTATAAATATAACTTCACTAAATAAAAATAAAGAATACTCATTCACCAAACAACAAAATTTCAGTTGATCAAACGTACAAAGCAGCATAAAAGTGACAGTTAAATCTAAGATAACTTTAGTTGCAACCTAGGGAAAAATCAGAAAAGTTCTAGTAAGAACAATAGTGATCATTTTCGGGGAAAGCACAGTGATTACTATACTATAAAATAGCGAAAGAAAGATTTCTAAATAAAATGGTATACAGTTACATACCTTTGTTCCACTCGTAGGAGAATTCTTGATTATCTCTTGCTATGAAATCTATTGCGGTGACGGCATTTAATGTTCATCTCCGGCCTCAGGGTATTTATTAAATGATTAGAAGCTCAAAATAAATACAATAAGAAAATGCATTAGTACCATAACTGTATATACATATAGACGTCTATGTATTCAAGTACTTTTCAAAAGGTATAAAGGAAATATTGAGAAAAAAAATGCACTATTATTCCCTCGAGATGAGCAGTAGTAGGCATTTCGACTCTAAACTTTGACGTGCTGATACTCCAAATCGCCACCTTCCATTTTGAAGTCGTCCTTCTTCTTACTCCAGCCGAACTTGTTCTTCTTACTTCCAGATACCCAGGTCAGGCTTACTATCCACACCGTAAACAAAATCATGAAACAATAAAAATAACACACAAAATGTTCGTAGACATGGCCTCTGATGATATCGCACAGCGAGTAATCGTAAACTTCATCGTCCAACACAAGCCCGTAGTTGAAATAACCCAATCCGTATTGCAATACGGGTTTGTACCCACCTTCATCGGTAAACGTGTTTGGGCTCAAAACAGTGCTTAAATCATTGGTCCCTTGAAACGCATGTTCTCTTAACAAGGAAGCATCAAACGGATCTGGGATCATCCTTTGCCGACGTACGTTATGGACCCTCTCACTAGCGATTTTACTCCTTCAAATTTGCTACATGTTTATCTTGTGACAAATATTTCTTATTAGTTCTATATACAAAAACAGCGAAAAAAACTAAAAAATGAACAGGAATGCAAAAATGCTCGAAGAAGCGTGTACTTTATAAATAAAAGATTATCATTTTGGAGTATAAATAGGTATATTGATATATTTAGTGCAGTTAGTTGTTGCCCCAGTAGGCATAATCCTCAAGGAAAAAGTCATATAGCACCCACGAGGGCCATATGGTGCACAGATGCCATATAGCGTGGGCGTCGATCTGCCATTCGTAGCTGARAAAATCGAATAACTCTAGCGACATTGCCATCGCGGTAACCACAACAAGGGCCACGGGGACGCAACACAACTTGAACATCTGTCCCTTGAAACTAGCGTATGCGGTATTCTTGAATTCGCCCCTTTCATTTTGCTTTCTTAGTGCGTGGTAGTTTTGACAAGATAACAGTATCAATAAGATATATTGTAAGATACCGAAAAAAATGTTAAACCTCATGTTGTATGTGTACGACCAATCAATGTAAAGTCGAAGAATGTGCAGGGAAAATATTACCGCAACGGATCTGGTGAACACCTGTGCAATCTTAGGGTACAAGTACAAAGAGGTGATTCTTGCAAATATTGCATGGAACCCTGCCAAAACAGTGGCACCTGCAAAGAAGTAATCGAGTTTCTCCGTTATGACCAAATCACGACAATGGAAGACCGAACTTGCAGTCCATGCCAACATCCCCGCCGCCGCCACATAGAGATAGTTCCATAGTAATGTGCTTCTACTGCGTACTCTTCTCCGGTCTCCAGTCTCACGTAGCATTTTAGAAAACCTCACAAATGCCTTGTAATGTGGGAAAAAATTTGCTATACTGAATATGGTGGAAAAGAATTCTTGCGTACCCAAAACTCTCAAAAACGGCCACTTACCGTGGAACTGATAAACTTCCTCCTCCTCTTCAATCCTCCAGCGTGTAATAATATGCTGGCATTGGTAATCACAATCGGAAATACAATCCCAGAGCAGGAAATCCGAATACAGAGCCGGCGTGTCGAAAAACTTGATATCGTGGAACATGTTTGTTTCTGGGTCGATATAGTTTATTTGCGAGTTCGGACATAGTCTGGCATATTCACAAGCGTAGGTGCAGTCAATGAACTCGTCTAGATTGTCACCGGGGGAGCATGCCACCAGGAAACAGCGGACAAGTATGGCTACGACCACGGCTAACCTCATCTTTGGTGTCACTCTTATTCCTTCTGACTAAAGGGGAATGGTTTCAAAACTCATTGTTGTTGCTCTTTTCCTTTCTATTTTCCACTTATGGCATCATAGTTGGGAAAAAAAGCCAAAATTTTACGTAACCAATGCAAAAATTTAATAACTCTAAAAAAAAATAGATGCTATATAATCAGAAAAAACAAACAACTACAAGTTCTTTATAAAGTCGCGTCTTTTCAATCTGATCTCACCGAGAGGCAAGGTGACATCGTTATTCCAGCCCCATAATTTCGAACCGGAGTTAGGATCATCGGTCGTAGCGCCTTGTAACGTGGCGTTGTATTCTTCCAGTTCCTTTGCGATCGCCTCCACGTTTAAACGAGGGAAAGTTTCGTCGTCGTATGGGTCATCGAGTTTATCAACACCGTTGTAAAGGATCTGATTGGGAGTGGATGGCTTAAAAAACAAGGTTCTCCTATTGAACACGTTACGTGTGGATAAATACTCGATCTCCTGTGCGATCAGTTCGGGCTCGATGCCCTTGGACAACAACACTGCTGCGATTCCAGTGACAATTGGCGTCGACATGGAAGTGCCCGACAAAACCACACTTTCGTTGTTGTTCAAGTGCGATAGCGATTCGATTTCCACGCCAGGTGCGAAGATGTTCACGCAGGGCCCCCAATTGCTGAATTTGGCAATTGTGTCGATGTGGTCGTCGAATGCGCCCACAGTGATAACGTTTTCTGCAGATGCAGGTGAAGCCCAGTATGCATCCAGGTTGAAATTCCCCGCGGCGGCAACAAACACAATACCTTCTTCAATGGCCCCCTCAACGGCCATGTTTATGATGGGGCTTCTGAAACTGCCCAAACTTAGATTCGCCACGCATTTTTTGCCCTGAGGGCGACTGATCTTCGTGCAGTGTTCCACGATGAACTCCAGCCCGCTAAGGACGTTACTGGCCTCGCCGGACCCGTCTTTACCCAGCACTTTGACCTCCACGAGGCTGACCTTCTTTGCCGMACCAAACGTCTTGGATCCGACAAGCCCGGCCACATGTGTCCCATGGCCGTTCTGATCGCCAAAACCCTCTTTGGTCAAGTCGACGCCCTGGATGACCCTGTCTTCGAACTCCGGATGGTCCGCGTGTATGCCCGTGTCCATGATGTAGGCGTTGACGCCCTGTCCTTGGTACTCGTCTTCGTAGTAGTAGTTGAACCAGCTCTTGTAGCGGTTTTTATCGTCCATGTCGAACGGCAACTGGTAATGGCGCGAAATCCGGGCCAGGTGCCGTGGAGCATCCGGCTGGTACGTGACGTTTTGCGCCTCGTCAATCTCTTCGTAGACGTACTTGGAGGTGGTGTCGAACGTGTAGTCCAATTCAGCGTCGTCGGTGTCGAAGGCCTCAAACTTGAAGTTGGGCACGATGTCCGCGATCAGAGGGCTTTTCTTTAGTTTGTTGACCAGGTTCTTGGACAGATTCATCGTCACGCCTCGGAACGACCCGATGGAGAACTTCTTTTCGATCCGGTGGTCGATGAACTTTCTCCATGATCTGTTTGACGTGGACGTGAATTGCTGGAACGCGGTGGGGTTTTTGAACCGTACAAGATATTCCTCGGCGAGTGCGAGGTTGGCCAGCAAAGAGATGAGTATGCACTGAGGCTTCATAATTCGATGCCTTGCTGAGAGTCTCGAGTGAGTATGCTTAACGTTCTTATTGACAACTAACAATCCAAAAGTAGTATCTTACAAAGTAAAAATATTTTGTGTCGTTTCTGCTTTTTTCTATATGCACGACACGGAAAAAGCGTCAGAAATAATACTAGTGATGATAATACTAAAAAAAAAAGGCATGCTAGATAGCGGGTACGTACATTTAGTGCTATATACAGGGGGGGAGGCGTGTGGCACACACGCCTTATTTCTTTCTTCTCAGACTGGCCTCTAGGTCGCCCACGTCCAGCTTGGTGCCTCTGATGTAGTAGTGCTTGTTTCTCTGTCTGTTCGAGGTGTGGGGCCTTAGCAGGTCGATCCGCTCGATTAGCGGCGAGAACAGGGGCACCCTGATCTCGACGGCGGTCTTGGCGATCTGGTTCCGCAACAGCAGCGAGGCGTCTTGCACCAGCTGCTTGCGGTCTATGGACAGTATGTACCCAACAAACGGGTCGTACGAGCACTTGGACGAGTCGTACACGACACGCACCACGTCGCCGGCCTTGAGCCGGTCCTTGTTCTTCTTGCTGATGAGCTTGCGTCTGGACGCCCCCGGGTCCAGCGTCTCTATCTCAGATTGGGCCACACGTGTCATTATCTGAGCGGACCCTATGCGTTCCACGGGCGGATACACGGGGATGGTTTTCCTTGTGGTCGTGGGCACGATGTATGTTCTGGTCGAGCGAACCAGCAATCTCGCGTTCCTGCTCCACATTGCGGTCTGTCTGTTTCGTTGCTTATGTTTTGTCAGTCTATTCCAAGGAAAGCTTCTTCTTCTTCTTCTAGTTCTAGTTCTATCTACTTAACAACGAAAAAAAAAAAAAAAATAGAGCGATTAACGTGCGCGGGGTCACCGGGCGTCTTAAACAAGAGTGTTTGGTACGGTACATAAGTATGTAGATGTATTTGGGTTTGCGTTTGCGTTTGCGTTTGCGGGTAGTGTACAGAAGAAGAGCAGAGCGCTAGAATCTGTGTCTTCTCTTTCTGCCGGTGAACTTGGAGTCCTTGGCGACCTTCCTCCCACGCCTCTTCATCAGCTCCTTCTTTCTCAGGATGAAAGTCTTGGCGGACTCCTTGTCCTTGCCGTTCTTCAAACGCTGGCGCAGCTGGCGTGTCTGCTTGATGTTCTCCTCATCCATGGTCACACCGTCCAGGTTGACCTGCTCCTCGCCCAGCGGCGGGGCGCCGCTGCTCAGTACCAGGTAGTACTTCTTATTCTTTTTGGACTCAGGGTCGTCGACCACGAGCCCGCCACTGAAACCGGCCACTTTGGCAGACTGCAGGATGTCGTCCACCTGGATGTCGTTCTTCGGGTAGAACTGGGCTACGAACTTACCACCCTTCTTCAGCGCCGCGTACAGCGTGTTGAAGAACCGCATCATCCGCTGCTTCGGGTCGTTGTACGACGTGTCTGCATTGCACAGCCACTGAATCGCACTGATGCTAATCGCCGCATCAAAAGACCCTGCCCGGAAGGGCACACCGGTGCCCATGTCCTGTAGCATAAGATCACCCTCCAACTCCCTGTCCAACCCGGTCGCCAGCATACTGGGTGAAATGTCCAGCCCACACCAAACATGGTCGCCCTCCTGTGTCAGGATTTCCCCGGATAGCCCGGACCCACATCCGACGTCCAACACAAAGCTGCACGGCTGCAAGTTCAGCAACTCCAGCGCCCGCAGCGTCATTTTCGCCTGGATGTGCTGAACTCTAGTAGAACCCGTGTACTTATTTGCCTCACTATCATTGTAAAAGATCTCCGGTGGTGCCAGATCTTCGGGACGCGACATTATATCCTTTACGCTGCTCTCTTTACTGATTTCTCATTGCTCTTTTCCCACTGCTCATCTTCTTCTTTTTTGTTCTTTTTTCGATGGCCTGAAGTGAAAAAAAAAAAATGGGTCTGAAAAGGGTACCCGGCACTGGAAGCTCGTTTAGCGAACAATAGCACGCCAGCAGACCCTGGATGATATAAGAAGGGCAGCTGGGGCACGCAGTGGGTCTCTGGTGGTGGGCAACGGGCCAACGAAAGCGCACAAGAATGACGGAGGCTAAGCAGTTGTTGCAGGACGAGCGGTTTCTCAAGATCCAGGAGCTCAATTCCGCAGAGCCCAGCAAACGGCACTCGGTCACCTACGATAACGTAATCCTACCACAGGAGTCCGTGGAAGTTTCGCCACGGTCGTCCACGTCGTCGCTGGCAGAGCCAGCGACGACCACGGCCACGGGCGTGTCGGCCACGACCAAGGCCAAGGCCAAGACTAAGACCGGGCCAGCGGCTACCGCAGAGAAGGAGGAGGAGTATCCCGTGGATCCGCGCATGCAGAAGTACCTCTCGCACCTGAAGAGCAAGTCGCGCACCAGGGTCCATCACAAGGACGCCAGCAAGTATGTGTCGTTCTTTGGGGACGTGAGCTTCGACCCGCGGCCCACGCTCCTGGACAGCGCCGTCAACGTGCCCTTCCAAACCACGTTCAAGGGCCCTGTCCTGGAGAAGCAACTCAAGGACCTGGAGTTGACCAAGAACAAGACCAAGATCAAGAAGGCCGCAGACGCCGCCCCCGGCAAGAAGCTGGAGTCGAACTTCTCAGGCATCTACGTGTTCGCGTGGATGTTCATGGGGTGGATCGCGTTCCGGAGCTGCATGGACTACTACGTGTCGCACGAAGGCGGGTTCGCCAGCATGGAGATCGTGCAGTACATGACGTCCGACCTGTTCACCATCGCGCTGCTGGACCTCGGGCTGTTCCTGTCCACGTTCTTCGTGGTGTTCGTGCACTGGCTGGTCAAGCTCGGGTTCATCAGGTGGAAGTGGACCGGGTTCGTCGCGGTCAGCATCTTCGAGCTGTGCTTCATCCCCGTGTCCTTCCCCGTGTACGTGTACTACTTCGAGTTCAGCTGGGTCACCAGGATCTTCTTGTTCCTGCACTCGGTCGTGCTGCTCATGAAATGCCACTCGTTTGCCTTCTACAACGGGTACCTCTGGGACATAAAGAACGAGTTGGAATTCTCTTCGACTAAACTCAACAAATTCAAAGAATCGCTGTCCCCAGAGACCAAAGAGATCTTGCAGAAAAGCTGCGATTTCTGTCTTTTCGAGCTCAACTACCAGACCAAGGACAACGACTTCCCCAACAACATCAGCTGCAGCAACTACTTCATGTTCTGCATGTTCCCCGTGCTCGTGTACCAGATCAACTACCCGCGCACCTCGCACATCAGATGGAGGTACGTCATCGAGAAGTTCTGCGCCATCATGGGCACCATCTTCCTCATGATGGTCACTGCGCAGATCTTCATGCACCCGGTCGCCATGCGCTGCATCGAGTACCACGACACCCCCTCCTTCGGCGGCTGGGTCCCCGCGGTCAAGCAGTGGCTATTCCTGCTCTTCGACATGATCCCGGGCTTCAGTGTCCTCTACATGCTGACCTTCTACATGATCTGGGACGCCTTGCTGAACTGCGTCGCAGAACTGACCAGGTTCGCAGACAGGTACTTCTACGGTGACTGGTGGAACTGTGTTTCCTTCGAAGAGTTCAGCAGAATCTGGAACGTCCCCGTGCACAAGTTCCTGCTGAGACATGTCTATCACAGCTCCATGGGCGCGCTGCATTTCAGCAAGTCCCAGGCCACCCTGTTCACCTTCTTCTTGAGCGCCGTGTTCCACGAAATCGCCATGTTCGCCATCTTCAAGGAGGTCAGGGGATACCTATTTCTGTTCCAATTGTCCCAGTTCGCCTGGACCGCCCTGAGCAACACCAAGTTCCTACGCTCAAGACCGCAGTTGTCCAACGTCGTCTTCACGTTCGGCGTCTGCACAGGCCCCAGCATGATCATGACGCTGTACCTGACTTTGTGAACACCCACTTCGAGCCGCGCCCTCCTTTGATAGACATACAACTGGACGAGCACCCGCTCCACCGTGGCCCAAGAACTATATACATACATTACCCATTATATAATTGCTATATTATACACCGGTATTATTATTACTATTATTATTACTATTCCCCCCGCGGGTAATACGGCCATTTTTTTTTTGCCAAAAATTTTCGATGCCAGTACTACAAAGAACAAACTACTTTAGAACAAGAAAGGGCCCGGGGGACTAAAAATCGATGAGTTTAGGCAGTGCAACGACAGAATGAACGCTAACATATGGGTGGCTGCCTCCGATGGAAATGTGGAACGTGTGGAGAGCATTCTCCGCGAGAGCAACGGTGCCATGACGCCGCAATCCAAGGACGTCAACGGGTACACGCCAATGCACGCGGCCGCTGCATATGGCCACGCAGACCTGCTGAAGAAGCTGTGCAGCGTGTACAACGGCGATATCAACGTGCTGGACAATGATGGCGACACTCCGCTGCACCACGTGGAGGACGTGGCCACCGCCAGGCTGATCGTGGAAGAGCTGGGCGGAAATCTTACAATAAGGAACGCAGAGGGCCAGACGCCGTACGACTCGTTCGTGGAGAACGGGGAGGACGGTGAGCTCATAGAGTATATGAGGATCAAGTCCGGCGTGGCCGACGCCGCCAGCATGGACGGCTCGCAGGGCGAGGGCATCGTCAACAGCGAGTTACTGGCGCAGTTCAAGGACAACGTGCGGTACACTCTGGAGAACGACCCAGTGGACGGTGCCGACGAGGCTACTTTGCAACGCAGGAGGCAACTGGAGCAGATCATCACAGGAGACAACGCCGAGGAAGAGCTGGAAAGATATATCCGCACCATGGTCAGAGAACAGATGCTGGGCCAGGGCTCCGCTGAGCATGGCGAGGAAGAACCGGATTCCAAGAGAAGAAAATAGCATGCCAATGATGCACCTCTCCTTATGTAGTTTTTTTTCCCAATACGTATCTTACTTTTGTACATTCATCATCCATGTTTGCTTAGTTAATTAGTTAAAATTTCACCGCGTTGGAAAATTAAAGAAAAATTGTGTAATTTCGAAAAATGCTGCTAGAGAAGAAGTAATCAACAACGTAACATCACACGCACAGAGCAACTCACGACAAAAAAAGAGTCTTGTAATGTTGGAACAAACGAACCCGGTCCCTGTGACGTACCCGACGGATGCCTACATCCCCACATACCTGCCCGATGAGAAGGTCTTCAACCTGGCAGATTTGAAAAAGCTGATAGAAATGGATTCCAGACTGGACCTGTATTTGACAAGAAGAACACTGGACACGTCGATCAATTTGCCCACAAACAACACAACGAAGGACCACACCCCTGACAAAAAGACGCTGAGAATTTTCGTTTACAACACCACGCAAAACCAGCCCCACAGCGACGCTGATGGCTCGGCAGACCCAAGCAAGGCTACGTGGACGTTGAGAATAGAAGGTAAGCTACTACACGAAGTCTCGGACAAGGGGCACCCATTTAGTGAGTTTTTGGAGGGGATCGCCATTGATTTCAAAAAACTGAGGAYGTTGAGCAAGAAAAGGAAACGTGACTCGTCGTTAAGCCTTCCCTTGAACCTTCAGCAGGCCGAGGACGACTACGCAAATACCTCTGTGGGCGATGAAGACGACGGCGATGAAGACGACGACGATGACGAATCAAAAGAGGAGATTGTGGACGCCCTCGAGTGGAACTACGATGAAAACAACATTGTGGAGTTCGACGGTATTGACGTCAAAAGACAGGGCAAGGAAGAGTTGAAGTGCAGTATTACCATCCAGTTGAAGGGCGTAGATGGCAGTAAAGTGCAGTACTCGCCCGACTTGGCTACGTTGATTGGGATGCAAACTGGGTCAGTCAATGACGCGGTATATTCAATCTACAAGTACATTTTGATGAACAATTTACTCGTCACGGAACAGACCAAGTCCCAAGACGACGCCAACGACGTCGAAAATAATAACGAGAACAGCATCAGCGACGATGACAATGACGACGAAGACGAGTCCCAAGATAGGCCCGAACTGGGTGAAGTGAAGCTAGACTCGCTTCTGCAAAGGGTATTGGATACCAAGGCCATGCACGTTCCCTTGATGAGTGTCGTGGAAAGCATAAACAGGCTCGTTTTGCCCCTACCCCCCATCAAACTGGACTACACGATCGATATCTCCAAGGACACCACGTACGGTKCCACAACGTTGGATGTGGACGTATCGCACATTCTCCAATCCCAATCACAGCCACACGATGAAAAAGAGGATAGCCACGCTGACGACACTGCCAAGCTACGTGAAATCACCAAGCTCGCTTTACAACTGAATTCCAGTGCCCAAAAGTACCAATTCTTCAACGAATTGTCGCTGCATCCAAGAGAAACGCTGACCCACTATCTGTGGTCTTCCAAGCAAAACGAACTGGTGCTGCAGGGCGACCAGTACTTCAACGAAGACGCCGCAAGAACCAGCGACATCTACAACAACAACGACGACGACAGGGCGCTGATGGGCAACATTTCCGTGCTCTACTCCCAGGGAAGACTATAATATAGCTTATTCCTCTGTCCCTCTCACACCTCGTGCAAAACGACCGCCAAACTAAAGAGTCATCACTATGAGAAAAAATGAAAAATGAAAAATTTTCGACAAGTATATAGTCATTTCCATTCAAATGTATACAGGTTTTCGGTAACTGTCTATTATATATATTTCATCTTCTCTTTAATTTTTTTGTATTATAACCACAGTATTTGTTAATAGACGTACGGTAAAACCCACCAAGATGCCAACTGATTCTCAAGTTTACAGATCTACCAGGTCAAGCTCGCCAAAGACCTTCTCTTTTGAAGATGCCATCATTCAAGGTTTGGCTACCGACGGTGGTCTTTTCATCCCACCAACCATCCCTCAAGTCGACCAGGCTACTCTTTTCAATGACTGGTCAAAGCTTTCCTTCCAAGAGTTGGCTTTCGAAATCATGAGACTTTATATTGACCAAGCCGAGATTCCAGATGCTGATCTACAAAGCTTGATCAAGAGATCCTACTCTACTTTCCGTTCCGAAAAAGTTACACCTCTAGTTCAGAATGTCACCGGTGACAAGGAAAACTTGCACGTCCTGGAGCTATTCCACGGTCCAACCTACGCTTTTAAGGATGTTGCCTTGCAATTTGTCGGTAACCTTTTCGAATATTTCCTACAAAGAACCAACGCCAACTTGCCAGAAGACAAGAAGAAGCAAATCACTGTTGTCGGTGCCACTTCTGGTGACACTGGTTCCGCAGCCATCTACGGGTTGAGGGGCAAAAAGGACGTTTCCGTTTTCATCTTGTATCCAACCGGTAGAATCTCTCCAATCCAAGAAGAACAAATGACTACTGTCCCAGACGAAAACGTCCAGACTTTGTCTGTCACTGGTACTTTTGACAACTGTCAAGACATTGTTAAGGCTATCTTTGGTGACAAAGAATTCAACTCCAAACACAACGTCGGTGCCGTGAACTCCATCAACTGGGCAAGAATCTTGGCTCAAATGACCTACTACTTCTATTCTTTTTTCCAAGCCACCAACGGTAAGGATTCCAAGAAGGTTAAATTCGTGGTCCCAAGTGGTAACTTTGGTGACATATTGGCAGGTTACTTTGCTAAGAAGATGGGTTTGCCAATTGAAAAATTAGCCATTGCTACCAACGAAAACGACATCTTGGACAGATTTTTGAAATCTGGGTTATACGAAAGATCCGACAAAGTCGCAGCTACTTTATCTCCAGCCATGGATATCCTAATCTCATCGAACTTCGAAAGACTATTGTGGTATTTAGCTCGCGAGTACTTGGCTAATAACGATGACTTAAAAGCAGGTGAAACTGTTAACAACTGGTTCCAAGAATTGAAAACCAACGGTAAGTTCCAAGTCGACAAATCCGTCATCGAAGGTGCAGCAAAGGATTTCACATCTGAAAGAGTTTCTAACGAAGAAACTTCTGAGACAATCAAGGACATTTACCAATCGTCTGTAAATCCAAAACATTACATCTTGGATCCTCATACAGCCGTCGGTGTTTGCGCCACAAAAAGATTGATCGCAAAAGACAACGACAAATCCATTCAATATATCTCTTTATCAACCGCTCATCCAGCCAAATTCGCTGATGCTGTCAACAATGCATTATCTGGATTTTCTAACTATTCATTCGAAAAGGATGTTTTACCTGAAGATTTGAGGAAATTATCCACACTAAAGAAGAAATTGAAATTCGTTGAAAAAGCCGATGTAGAATTAGTCAAGAGCGCTATTGAAGAAGAACTTGCTAAAATGAACCTATGAAAATCTTCTTTGTCATGAATATGTTTTATATAATATAGAAATCTATAATCAATAAAAAATATTAAGTACGATAATCATTAATGTAAGCCAAAAGAAAAAACGATAGAATTAAAGAGATCATAATCAATCTTCGTCTACGCTAACAAGCTCGGAAATTTCGCTATCAGAATCTTCCTTTTTAGATACAAGTCTTACTTTTCCGCCCTTTTCCACTGAAATTTCAAACCCTGCTTTGCTTAATGCATCATCCTGAACAACGTCTTGCGCCTCCATTTGTTTGACAAATTCTTGGTTCTTGGCATTATTCCTTAACAAAAACTTTAAGCAAATGATAGACCTTTCCTTAATGAATGGATCATTATCGTCAATGACACAGTTGGAAAGAATTAACGCGAGTCCACCCAATTCTCTTATTTGATCTTGAATTTCAGGATGTGCATATACTAACGACGCTAGTATTTCAACTATAACTAACTTACAGTTGGGGAAATTATCCGCTCTGATGAAGAACGAATTGGCATTAACACGATTGTAGATCAATAATCGATCCTCGATTTTATTACCTTGGCAATCTGTGATTTTCATATCATCCACCGTTTCACTATTTCCCTTAAAGAAATTAATTCTCAGCAGGTTCTTTTGGAATGTATCCAGTAACGAAATTAATGTTTTCACACACTCGTAAGATATCAAAAACTGTCTAACATGATCGAATTTACACAAATCGGAAATGATGTCCAAACAGGATAATAATGTGGAATGTAATTGGATAGCAACTGATGGAGTATAATCGTTGACGCCTTTCTTGAAAAAAGCAGGAATATCATTATCTGTAAGGCGTTGCAAAATGGGATAGCACCATGACATAATGGCTGTCAATTCATATTTATTCCAATCTTCTTTACTCGTTACAATCAATTGCATTATTTGCAACAGTTTGGCAAAACATTTCGGTTCTCTATCTTCAAACCCCTGTAGGTATTTACCAAAAGATGCACTTGTTAGACTTTTACTGATGCAGTCCAAAACGGATAGATCAATAGATGTTATTTTCAATTTTGAATCGTCTAGATAGTCCCTACCGTTTTCAATTACAAACGAATCTTCTTGATCTTGGATAAATTTAGTGATGATGATATGGAAAAAGATCCTATCTCTTAGGCGATAGTAGTCGCCTTGATTCGTATCACTATCTCTAAACAGCTCATTGGAAAATTCATCATTATTGAGATATGTTTTGAAAAGAAAGAGATATGGCAACCAAAAATGTTCCTCTTCTTTATCCTCTTCAAAAGTCATCCCATAGGGATATTGAAAAAATTGCAAAAGCGCTGGGAACGTAGTCATATCTACTGTGGAGTAGTTTTGTTGCATGTTGTAAAGACACGTTAAGCATGCGATATATAAGTGCTTCACTAATGGAGTATCCACTACATACTCACTAGTTGCGTGTAGAAACCCACGTATTACGAGATTTTGCAGTAGCAGCTTTTGGGGTATTTCTTGGTTTTCCGCAGCAAGGTTTCTCATCAATAACACAAGGCCTCTCATTGTTCTCGTGTATGGTATTGAGCTATCTTCATTCAAAGGTACCCGTAACAGCATTCCTTCCAATGTGTCTCTTAAACGTTCCCAAAAAGGCTGGGAATCGGCCATCAATTTCCTATGGTCTTCTTCATTAAACGTTCTTTGAAAGATTCCATTTAGATTCTCGACAATGGGCCCATAGTTCTCAACGCAACGTGGGTCATTCTTCATTGTTACATCGATTAAATCAAATAGTTTGAATTCATCTGAAAAAATTTCCGTATGCGTCATTATACTACTGTTTCCTGTTTTGAATACAACAATATTATGACGTGATGTTGTCTATTATGCTGGACCAAAGACAAAAGAATAGTTGGTAAGTATGTGTCAATGTTTTCCCTCATCCCATCAATTTTCCACTTTTTCCTTTTCCAATTTTTCGCAAGAGCGATGAGCACCTTACATAACAAAACAAAAATTTCCATGCCAAGCAAAGGACTCTTGATACCAGCCCAAATACTAGGTTGTTAGTATGGCGGTGGATGTCACGGTTTGAAAAGGCAAACAAGGTAGAGTCGATGTGGATAAATTTTTCGATGATATTTTTATTATTTAAAATACAAATGTAATGCTTTATATAGTTCTATATTGGGGGGATATGTTAAAAGTATATGTTTAAGTGTGCATGAATAAAAGATGGTTTATTTGTTTAAAGAAGCTCTTTCTTGTCTTCCTCTTCTTCATCACTGGAGTCGTTTTCATTGGACAAAGGCAATTTGGTATCCTTCCCATTGAAACCAATCCAGCCTTCTTCGTCGTCAGATTCCATGGCCACATCGTCTTCCTCTTTATCTTCCTCTAGGTCATCTTCCAGAAGAACTTCGTCATCATCACCACCGTCGTCTTCAACAGATCCATCAGTCGATGTCAAGAATCTGTAGGAGTACTTATTATCAGTAGCAGTAGTAACCACATCCTTAGCCACCCTACCGATAAATCTCTGTATCGACCTCATAGCGGTAGAGAAAAGATATTTGTGCTCATTCATGTAACTACCGTTTGCAGATAACAAGGCTTTGATCCAAATGAGATTAAACTCGATATGTTGTGAATCCATAGCAAAATCACCGATGAATTTTAGGATTCTTGGTAAATATACTACAGGGATATTGCTTGCTACCAGTGGGATTTCTTTAATTGGTATAGACTCATAAATTTTATTGATCAAATATTCTTCGTTCAATCTAAATGCCATTACCAAGGCATTTAGATATTGCTTTTCTCGTAGCGCCTCTACTGTGGAAAGTGGAGTGACATCCACATCCAGGTCAAATGGATCAAATAATATTGTGTCATTGGTGGAATATATTAACAAACCTTCTGTGGAGGCAGCAGCAAATGCACTTGCTGTTGGAGAGAATTGGACCGAAGTGACTCTGACCTCGGGTTTCATTTTCCTAGTTGATAGATCGCCACCTCTTTTGGAGCCTGGCAGGGAGTTGTCAATACGATCCTCCAAGTCTGAATTCTCACCTGCATCATCGATCAAATCCAACGAACCTGCTTCAGTCATTTTCTTACTGTTCAAGAACTCCAAAGTACCGTTCAAAGCCATATTTCTGGATACAATGAATCTTTTCAATAGAACTTCATTTGGAACATCGTACAAACAGATGGAGTTGTTGTTACCACCAGCCACGATTGCCATCCCGTCGAAACTGTAGTGGATCGTGGTGAAGAATTTGGATCTTTCGGAATTCTTGGCTGTGAATCTATCTTCGTTGAATCTACCAGAGACGATATCCTTTCTACAGTCGATATTGCCCACCTGTTTGGCATCTTCGATATTGAAGATTGAGATTTGGCCCTTCAAAGTGGAAACTGCCACTTCTTTCCCGTCCGGTCTCATAGACAGGGCCAAAACGTCAGAATAGACTTCCAAAGGTTCCACTTGTTGACTTCTGCCAAAGATTGACCAAATTCTGATTGTTTTATCCCAGGATGCAGACGCTAGAACACTGTTCTCCTGACTAAAGGAAAGACACGAAACGGGGCCCTCGTGGCCGGATAGCGCATCTAGTAATTGGCCGGTTTGCACGGACCAAACGTGAATATCGAAATTATCCAAAGACCCTGCACAGACGACTTCACCGGATGGATCGACCGCCAAACAATTGAATTGGATTCTTTCTGTACCGGTGAAGGTCCTGAAATTACGATATCTAATTAGGTCCCACGCTCTCACGGTACCATCCATGGACGACGAAAACATAACCTGGCCCCTCTTGGCGAACTGAACCGCGGTCACCGAGGAGGTATGTTCTTCGAAAGTGGCCAAGCAAAACCCGGAGGTGACGTCCCAGACCTTGATCTTTCCGTCATCGGATGCCGTTACCACGCGTGAACCGTCCGGAGAGTATGCCAGACTGTTTGTGGAATCAAAGTGGCCCTGTTGTTTCAGAATGTAGGATTCCGACTGCCATTCGTAGACCAGTAGTTGGCCCAATTTGCTGGAGCCGAATGCCAGCCATTCACCAGTGTTATTCACGGTGACGGTGTTGACCGGGTTTTGCCCCATTGAGAGCTGCTGGATCAAAGTGAATTCGGGCAAGTCGTAGAGACGGAACTCCCCGCTCGTGAACCCGACCACTAGCAGTCTTGTGGCTGGATGGAACGTGACACATTTTACTTTGGACTGGTTTGCGTAGAAAAAATGCTTATTTGTGATTCTCCAACTATATTTCGAGATGTCGTCTTGCTCGTCGTCGCTTCCATCGTCGTCATCGTCATCGGTGGGCTTCTTGGTGAATTCCCAGACAAACACAGCACCGTCTTTGCTCACGGTGTATATTTTTTCCTGGTCATGACTGAAGAAGGCTCCCATGACGTAGTCTCTGTGGCCGTTGAACGTGGTTGCCGCGAGGTCCGTCTCTTCCGAGTTCACGGACCATATCTTTGCACTAAGATCTTTGGACGTGGTGAGGAGGAACCTGGAGTCCTGCGACCACGTCAGAGAGATGATGTCCTGGAAGTGTCCCGCATGCACTCTGTAGCGGACGAAGGGAGCGAACTGCCTGTCCTTGTTGACGTCCGGGGTCTTCCAGATCTGCAAGAACCTGCCCGAGGCCAGTGCGAAGAGCTTGCCATCCGGGCTGAACTTCACAGCGGAGCATTTTTCTTTGAAGTTGAAATGGTGGAGCACGTTGCGAGCTTTGAAGTTGACGAGGATTGCGCGGCCATCCTCGTCGACGGAGAGCAGCAGCGTTCCCTGTTTGTTCAGGTCCACGGCCGCGATGTTCTTGCGGTGTTCGTATTCGAAGGTGAACGATTTGTTATTGATCAGGTCAAACACACTGACCCTATTCCCCACGGGCGAGAGCAGCTGCTTGCCGTCATCGGAGAAGACTATGTTGCCTTGTCTGTAGACCGTCCCTAGAAGGTTCGAGAACTTGAAGTCAGATTTCATCAGGGTGCGGTATGATGCGGTGTGAGTGTGTGGTCTGCTGCTTGTCTATTGAACCGAGTTGCTACTACACTACTACATATATGTATAACTATTTTGAAACTTTTTTTTTTTTTCCAGCTCATCGCAAAATTTTTCAAAAAAAATTTCAAACGGACCCGTCGCACGTGATCAGGATACCAGTGCTATTAGCAGTGCCAACTACTTCTCGAAGCCGGCCCTGACGACAGCCTCTCTTGCGGTGGAGTTGATGTGCTTGAAACGGTCGGGGCCGATGTGGGCACCGCCGAACCACCTGGCCACCACCACGATCACGTTCCACACGTCCATGATGGTGATGAGGTGGAGCATCCGCGACCCGGCGGCGGTCTCGCCGTCGTCGTCGGAGTCCTGGTACGTGGCGGCAGAGCCGTCCTGCCTGATGCGCCATGCGCTCATGACGTGGTTGGCCTTGCGCATCTTGGAGTCGGTCTTGAGCAGGTCGAGCATGGCGAACGCCTGCTCCTCGGACGCAGCGTGCGCCGCAAAGGCCATGAAGGTCGACCCTCTGTCGGAGATGGGGTCCGAGGCGGTCCAGCCCTCGAACGGGTCCGTGGGGATGTCGTCTAGCTGGACCGGTTCAGTTTCCTCCTCGGGCTCGACGTACAGCACGCCGTCCAGCTCTGTGAGGAAGTCGAACAGGCACACGGACCCGCGGTGGAACACGGAATCCATCACCTCTTGGAACAGATGCTGCAGGTACTTGGTGTCGTAGAGGTCGCGCTTGGCGACCGACGTGGACACCCCGACCTCGATGACATTGGGGGGCTCTGTGGACGGGTAGTTTGTCGGGAAGGAGATCTGCAGGACCATGTATTCGTGCTGCGGCACCTTGACGACGATGATGCTGCCGTCTTCCTGCTTCCTAGAGAGCAGGTCCGGGTAGATAGCCTCGACGGCCTCCAGTTCTTCGACCAGCTGCTCGTGATCGTCGTCCATTGCTGCTTTCTTGGTTTTTTTTTATATATATATATTTTTTTTTTAATTTTTCTTGCGGTTGCCATACATGTACATGTACAAATATATGTGTATATGTGCATTGCAGCACAAGACGCACTTTTCAGCGTTTTTTTTTCACCGAAAGAGAGAGAACAGTAGCAGCAGCAGCAGGGAACATGATGCAGTTTGAAAGGGACAAGGAACAGGGCAATGAGCTGTACAGGCAGGGCCTGTACAGCGACGCTATAAGGTGCTACGACCGACTGATCGCAGCGCAGCCGCAGAACCCGGTCGGGCACAGCAACAAGGCCATGGCGCTGATCAAACTGGGCGAGCACGCACAGGCCGTCGAGGTGTGCCAGCAGGGGCTGCAGCTGGCGGCGGCGCCGCAGCACGCAGCCCTGAGGGCCAAGCTGCTCTACCGCCTGGAGCTGGCGCAAGCTGCCGTGGCCCCACTCCGGATCCCCGTCGTGGAGGTTGATGAGCTGCCCGCTGGCTTCGATCAGTCCTAGCATCCGCACGGTCTGTATATAGTTAGTTAGTTTGTAGTTCTTCTTTTTAACAGTGTTTATTTTATTTATATTTATTTTCAGAACGGAACATTTAGAGCGAACGACAAAGAAAACAAACAGTAATAAGAAAAAAAAAACAAAAACCGTTGCAACAAAATACATACATGTACATACATATATGACTTGGTTCTGATCTAAATAAAAGCAATGCACCGGCGTGCCCTTAATCGATTACAACACCCGTCGTATATATTTCAAGAAAGAACTGCCTATTCTCAATTATTGCATCTATTAAGATAATACCGACTATAAGTATTCACTATCATTAAGTTCTATTACATTATTACATATACCTCACTTTAATTATAATTAAACAAATTATCAACAAAACCATCTCTTTGTATGCCAAACTTCATCTTCACTTCCACCATAGAGTGTCCACCAGAGCAAAAACCCTCGGCTTTGCCAAAAAAACAACAAAATGCGATTAGCCGCCGAGGCCCCGTTTTTTGCCACCGATGGTTCCGCGGATATGCCGTAGTTGCCGCCGCGGAGGCCGCGCGTCTTTTCACTCCCGTTTTTACCGGCCCATTGGCAACTTGTTGGTTATAAGGGGACTATGTCGGCGGTTGAGGTGTGTAACTGCAAGTGCAAGAGCAAGGCCGTGTTGTATCGCACGCCAGACACAGACGCTACAATTGCAACGCAAGCACAAAACACATTCTACCGTTTTTAGCAAGCACTGACGCTGATGGTGCGTTTCGTTTCGACATTAAGCCTTCTGAGCTGCGCGGCGGCTTTCGCCATGGCCCACGGTGGCGAGGACATGGACATGGACATGGACATGGACATGGACATGGATGCGCACGCAAGCACCACTGCCGTGGTGCCCGTGCCGMACGAGCCCAAGCATCTGCACGGTCTCCCCATCCTGCAGTGGCCCACGCTCACTCCCGCTGAAAGACTTTACTGGGAGAACTATAACACCACCACCTACTTCACCACGAGCGAGGGCAGCCGCGCTGCCCTGCGCTACCACGCAAGCACGCTGCTGCTGCTTGCGTTCGTGCTCTATCCGGTTTCGCTGGCGCTCAGCGCCGCCCGCTCCCGGTGGTACCTGCCCTTGCTCTTCGCCAACCTGTGTGTCGGCGCCTCCTCCGTTACGGCCCTTTTCCTGTACGAAACCTCCTTCCCTGGGGACGACTTGTATCCGCACAACATCTACGGCACGACCTCCGCGGTCTTGCTCGCTTTGATGCTCGTCCACTTCTTTGCCGCCGTGCTCGCCGTGCCCGTCTCGCCAGAACCGCTACATGACTACCATCCCGTTGACGCCATCCCGCTGGACGACCTAGAGTCCACCCCCGTCATGGTGTCTCACAGCGCACGCGGGTCGCCGAGCCCTTCCTCCAACAGAGACACCCTGTGTTCGCTCTCGTCCGGCACCAACCACAAGCGCGGGCACGATGACGACGACTACTACGACGACGACGACGCCGACGCCGACATCACCGCCATCGAGTCCCCGCCACTGGCTTCACAAGAAGTGCCCCTGTTCCACATCCTGTTCGCTAGCGCCTGGTACCGGGCGCTAGCCCACCGGCTGTCGCGCCCCGCCCTGGCCGTCTTCCACCTGCTCAACTACTCGCTGTTCGTGTACGTCTTCGTGGACATGGTCGTCGGCTTCGCCGTGGGCAATCTGCTCGGCAAGGGCATCCGCATCTTCAACCTCCTGGCGCACTGGATCAAGGGCGGCGTGTTCTTCATCCTGGGCGTAGTGTCGCTCGCGCGGTACTGCGGATTCGGCGCCAAGTACGGCTGGGCGTGGAACAGGGTCTGTATCACCGCACACCTCTCGCACGAGCGGTCGTCCAACCTCCTGTTCCGCCTCGCTCCTGCGGGCACCGTCACCATGGAGGGCATCGAGTCGTTCCTCATCTTCTTCTACGGGTCCACCAACGTGTTTCTGGAACACCTGGCGGGCAGCGGCGGCGCGTGGACCGCCAAGGACCTGCAGCACGTCTCCATCGCGTTCATGTTCATTGGCACCGGGCTGTGCGGGCTGCTCACGGAGTACAAGCTCAACCACTGGCGATTCGACCGTGCACGCGGCCATTCGCACGCAGACTTGGTCGCCGCCACCCCCGGCTACTCCCCGAACCCATTCCCGGCTTTCACCATCTTCTGGACGGGCATCCTCATGTCCCAGCACGCGCAGGCCTCGCAGACCTCCACCACAATCCACATGCAATGGGGGTATCTGCTGTCCTACGGGTCCTTCTTCCGCCTGCTCACGTTCTTGATTCTGTTCCTGGTGCCCAACTCCCGCGGCACCGCCTCCAAGCCCTTCACAGAGCTGATCACCTCCTTCTGCCTGCTCTGCGGCGGACTCGTGTTCATGGAGTCCACCGACCAGAGCATCGACGCCATGGAGTACAGGGGACTAACCCCCATGTTCACTTTCAACCTCAGCGTCGGCTTCGTCTCGCTGCTGATGGCCTGGGAAATGATCCTATTTATTTGGAAGGACTGGCTTGTCAAAACAAGGAAGACCAGCCTTTAATCGCCCACAAGAGGCCTCCTAATTTCTAATGCATGCTATTCGTGCTCAGCTTCATCCCCGATCCCTAATTATTAATCAGACAGGCAGCTAGCTGTATCTACATCAAAATTCATAAACTAAACAAAATACGTAAATGTTGATAATTAGTTGTTCAGTAAGTAGTTCTTTCTGAAGGGTATATAAAACTCACGCAGATTGGGTTTATGAAACCCAATGGTGGAAGTATAATCCAGCGTTGTATTGCGATGTAACTCATATGACCCGTCTCCCCATTCTGGCCATTAAAATATCACGGATTATATATCTGCTGTTTTTTTGAAGGAATAGGGGTTTATCATCTAATAATCAACACCTATAGAAAGATACTTTATCAATTTATGTTGAACATTAATAGTTATGTTGATGTTGATAATTAGTAGTTAAGTAAGTTGTAATAATGAAGAATAAGCAGTTCTTTCTTAAATTATATAAGAGAGGTATCTCTGATTGGTTATATGAAACCCAATGATTCAGAAATAGTTTCAGAACATCGATAATAAGTCCACACAAAAATAACCTTATCCGCTAATCCATAGAATGCTTGGACATGCCAATGCTCGAACAATCCGACAATCGGTCAAACATAATTCGATCACATACATATATAAAGAAATCAGATGTGGATTGGTACAAAGCTACTACTTACCAATGTCCCGATTGTTTAATTGGCAAGAGCGCCAAACACAAACATCTCAAAGGATCACGTCTAAAGTACCAAGAAGCATATGAACCATTCCAGTACCTACGTACTGATATATTTGGCCCTATCCACCATTTACTAAAAAGTGCACCTTCTTATTTCTTCTCGTCCACTGATCAGATGACTAGATTGCAATAAGTGTATCCGCCGGACAGCGGTGAAGAATCTATTCTCCGTGTCTTCACTACTATACTGGCTTTCATTAGCAACCAGTTCGATGCCAAGCTTTAGTTCTTAAAATGGATCGTTGTTCCGAATACACCAACAAGACTCTTCACGTCGACGTGCTGGTTTAGTACAACTTGGAATTAGCACGTACTACCATGCGGCCAACCTTATTGTCTATAACCACAAGCCTGAATCGAAGATCCATTCTCGGGGAATTCCAGGTTACACCTTATATCCATCTCGAAACTCTTATGGATAGGAAGCATATTTCTTGCAAGGAGCTAATATTCCAGAACAATGAATGCTGCTTCCACAGAACCAGCCACAGTTAATGCGCTTCCGTAAGGCGTTGAATCCAGTTTCTTCTTGCACTTCACTAATAGGTTCTATTGTGGGGGTAGCATCGTAGCTTGAAGTACCGTATGGGTTGCTTAGGCTAGCTGTAGGTTCGTTTGCCTCCATATCGTCAAGCCATTCTCGGACATTGATAATAGCTGGGACAATCCTGGTTTCATAAAGGCTCTCGTTCGCCCAGATTACAGATACATTCAAATAGTAGTCCCCGAATCCGGATGCCTCATCAAAATGAAAATATGTCTCTAACGGAACTGCATTAGACCATGCACTCAGCGTAGCTGCAGTCGCATTGGTTAAAACATTAGCTAAGTTTACCATCGCGTTAGTAGATGATCTATGATTTCAAGTTAAAAGTCAACTTTGCAGAAAGACGATCTCGCTACTTTTTATATGCTTTGCGCCGTCGCAATAAGAATCAGTAATTGTTCAATTTTATCAGTTTAGCAGTCCAAGACACTAATTCATAACGCTACTGCCAATCATACTGTTACTGTAGATCAAGACGACTATATATTCGTTTTGTTAAAATACAATCACATGCGGTGTCTAAAAAAAGAAGATAACCTAAATTCTAGGACCAATAGAATAAAGTTCACACCATCACCGTATTAAGTGGAACTTAAATTATACAATGCCCCTTTACAACTAGGCTACAGATCCTGGTTAGAGGCAATTAGGATGGCTCCCTGTAATGACATACTTGCCTTTTTCTTGGTTGTCTTTTTTAATCCCGCTCCTCGAAGCTGCTGCTTTCACGGTACTGGCCCAGTACTTTTGAAGACCATACTGCCCGAGTCAAACACTTCAATACTCAACGCCCATCAGCATCACCCCTTAAAGCAACAACGCCTGATAATATACCACCGTCGCATATTCTGGCAACCAGGAAGGATCTTACCACACGGTCAAATTTTCCACCAAATTTCGAAAAACTTCAACTTTCAGCAATATGGTCATTATCAGACAGTTAGCGCTGTATCTACATCGAAATCTGTTGATAGTTAGGAGTTTAGTAAGTTGTATTAATTGAGAATAAGTAGTTCTTTCTTGAATTATATAATAGAGGTGCATAAAACACACGCTGGCTTAATACATGAAACCCAATGATTAAGCATAGTTCTGCACTTTATTGCGATGTATCTGATAAAATGTACAAAAAAGAACGAAATACACAAATGAACAGAAAGCAAACAAGCCCCGGACTTAACCGTAGAACTCGTAAAACCTGCCCATATATCACTGCGATCGCACCACACCACCACTTCTCAAGCTATTTTATTGCTTTGATATGGTCCCTTGCTATGCGCAGAAGTTCAAATCAAAATGGCACTATGGCCGAGTGGTTAAGGCGAGAGACTCGAATCAACTAAACAGTTCGGCAATCTCTTGGGCTCTGCCCGCGCTGGTTCAAATCCTGCTGGTGTCGTTTTATTTTTTGTTTGTTACCACAACACACAACCACCCGTCGTCCCACACTTAAACCGCGTGTGGGTGCTCCCCGTCCAACAAGAGGCACGATGTGTAGCCATGCATGGCAAGTACTCTCATGGTTGTACTACATTGGCTCTTCCCCATCAAGCGTTTATCGCTCTCCACGGAATAGTGGAAAATTTTGATAAAAAGAACTTAAACGTTCATCATCATCACCGGCACCGTCAACGTCACATCCAAGACCAGTGACGGCAACCAAACACAAGCCCCCTCCCTTTCCAACAACCATGCCTCGTGTCAAGACAAGAAGAACCAAGCCTGCCCCTGACGGCTTCGACAAAATCAAGCCGACCCTGACGGATTTCGAGGTCCAGCTGAGAGATGCGCAGCGGGACAACACCTCCAAGCTCGCCGCCAAGTCCTCCGAGCAGCTCTGGGAGATTCTGCAGATCCACCACCAGCGCTCTAGATACATATATACTCTGTACTACAAGAGGAAGGCCATCTCTAAGGACCTGTACGATTGGTTGCTCAGGGAGAAGTACGCGGACAAGCTGCTCATTGCCAAGTGGCGGAAGACTGGCTACGAGAAGCTGTGCTGTCTGCGCTGCATCCAAAAGAACGAGACCAACAACGGCAGCACCTGCATCTGCAGGGTGCCTCGTGCGCAGCTGGAACAGGAAGCACAGAAGAAGGCCACGCAGGTTTCTTTCCACGAATGTGTCCACTGCGGTTGCAGGGGATGCGCCAGCACAGACTAACAACCACATGCACGTTTCAATATTGTCTACTCACGCGATCACCACTGCTATTACGGTCCTAATTAGGCGTTGTAAGGAGTCGTTGAAAATGATTTGTTACCCCGCCTGGCCCGAAGAAAAGAAAAAAAAACGCGAAAAAAATCAATTAAACGCGAGAACGCGACGCGAAAAGGTGGTTTTTTTTTTTCGGGATTGAGAAAACGCGTCAAAACCAGCGAAGTAATAAGGATATTCTGAAACACTGGCCAAAACGCGTTCGAACTCAAACTGGATGGCTCTTTTTCCTCCCTTGCGGTGCCCTTTGATCGTGCGCAAAGTTTAAATATATGTTGCATGGATAACTGAAAATCATATAGAGTATATCTTAACACAAGTTCCGACGCTTTGTATCGTATTTTATCTCTTCCCCCTATTAGTTCCAATTCCCTCTTGGTATATTTTAGGCCTCTTTCATCGACTCAAGCCCCTACCTGTTCGAACAAAAACATTACAGAAAACCAAGACTTTCGATGATGAACGAAGACATCTCCATCGGCACTGGCCAAAGCAGTTTTTCTATCGAAAACGCCACCATGCTACTGACCCAGACCAAGAGAGCGCTAGAAGACGAAAAGGAAATGATCACTCCGCCCAGCTCTACTCTCAGGAAAACGACGAAGGAGCTGAACAAGAGGCTCTCGCACCCACTGTCACCAGACCATTCTTCTCCCATTGCTCCATCCAAGGCCAAACGTCAGAGATCGGACACTTGTGCCCGATCTAACGGTAACCTGACCCTGGAGGAGATCCTCCAGTCACTGGAAAGAAGAAGGATAAACGGCGAACTGATAAAGAAACCTCCATATTCGTACGCAACGCTGATTTGCCTGGCTATCCTGCAATCTCAAGAGGGGAAACTGACGCTGTCTCAGATATACTACTGGATCCACATCCACTTCCCCTACTACAAACCAAAGGACGCCAGTTGGCAAAACTCCATAAGACATAACCTGTCGCTGAATGACGCGTTTATGAAGACGGAAAAGTCCTGTGACGGTAAGGGCCATTTCTGGGAGGTGAGACCAGGTGCCGAAACCAAGTTTTTCAAAGGTGAAAACCGTGGCTACGAATTCGTAAAGAACTCACTACGGGACATTGGGAAGTATTTCGAACTAGACTCTACTCTTAATGAGTTGGGACACGCAGAGAGCGAAGGACGCGATAGTGACGATGACGAGGAGGAGGAGGAGGAAGAAGAAGAAGAAACCGGGAAGTTCCCCTCAATCGAGATTCAGTTGAACTCCTCTCCGATATTAAAGGTCTCCCAGCTGCATCAGGTACCGCAATTGAAGACGAATAACTACGTGCTGAACCCGCGTGAAAATCTAGAACCAATGAAAAGCATATCAGAGCACGACGACAACAACAACAACGCCGAGGCCCTAGAACCGCCTTACGTCATGAAAAAATATCACACGTCCCTAGGTTTACCATCATTGGTAGAATCAAGCGCAAAAAGCAATAACATCATTCAGGCAAACAGATTCAATACGCTTCCCATGAACTGCACCAAGTCTCCTCAAAATTTCAAAAAGTATTTCACCTCATTCAACTCGAATTTTGAGGATTTATCTCCACTTCGAGGTAACGTAGAGGCTGGCTCTCTACTCGACCCGCTTCCGTATTCTCCTTTGAAGCTATACGACCAGAAAAATCTCGCGCTCTTGTCAAGGCCACAATCTCAGCAATCATATTCCAATTCCCAACTCCCACCTCCGTCCTCCTCTCATAGTACGGAGCTACTGAAAACACCAAAGATGAAACACTTGGACTCCTTAGAAAAGACTCCATCGCGATTGATAAGCACCCCCAAGGACGGCAACTCGATTTTGAGGAAATGGCAAACCCCTTCTCACCTGTTCGAGGACCTCTACTGCTCTCCACTGTTTAGAGCCATAGAGACTCCGATCAGGTATATCACGACACCGGGTGGCACATTGGAAACCCAAATTTCACCAAGAAAATCCTCTGCACCGGACGTCCTGACAAATGCCACGAGTTCTAAATTCACATCGAGCGGCCTGTTTGGCGTAGACGTTTATTCTGTCTGGAAACGTGCCACTGAAAACTCTTCCCAGGGGAAGAAGGCAACAGATGATTATCATCATCATCACCCTTATCATCATCAGCATCATCCTTCAAGGGATAATAAGAACGAAAAAAATTGACTTTTCTTCATTCTCATTTTCCTATTAAAATAATTATTCTTAATCTCACGGATTCGTCCCAAACGGTTGGATGAATTCCAAGCTGGGCCGGAGTTACCATTACACATTGCATTTATATACTTATATCGTCGGGTCAAATAACTTCTTTCTTCTTCTGTGGGCAATCATTTGCAAAGAAGATGGGAAAAAAATTGTAATCATAGCAAAAATGGTACAAAATTTTTTATCGTATTTTATATCTCATATTTAATTCCCTTACGGATGTTTGAAAATGAGTTGTTAGCTGATTTCTTCATCCACAAGTAAAAAAGATGGTTTAAATCTTATTTCATTTTTCCATTTTTACTTGACCCCGTAACCTTAATATTTTTTAACTTAGTGAAAAACTAGCAATGCCACATCACAACGGAAAGCATCGGCAAAGCACCATCGCGATTACGGGGGATACCATTCACTACCCATGGACCACCAAATAACGACTGCAAGCGACTTCAGAAGCACTTCGATACCGAATTTGTACCAATTGGATACGCTTTTGAGATGTCATATTTGTAAAGATTTTCTGAAAATCCCTGTTTTGACACCTTGTGGGCACACATTTTGCTCTCTGTGCATTAGGGAACACTTGAATAATCAACCAAACTGTCCACTGTGCCTTTTCGAATTTAGGGAATCCTTGCTAAGAAGCGAATTCTTGGTTAATGAGGTTATTCAAAGTTACACTTCCATACGACCCACCTTAATAGATGCATTAAAGATACAAAAGCCTATCGCAGATGAAGACAAGATGCCCAAACCACAAGATTCGTCATTGATAGAGCTGATATCAGAATCTGAAAATGACGACTCAAATACCGCTGACGATGATTTACAAATTGTATCAACAAGTGAAAGAAAACCTGCCAAAAGATCAATGACAGATATATTGCCACTAAGCTCAAAACCTTCTAAAAGAACTTTTACAATGTTTAGAAGTGAGCGGATCAAGAAAAAACCTAAATCAAACGAACAAATGGCACAATGTCCCATTTGTCAACAATTCTACCCTCTCAAGGCCCTTGAAAAAACACATCTGGATGAATGTTTAACGTTACAATCACTGGGCAAAAAATCGAAGCCTCCCAAAAACTTCAATGCAGACTTAAAATCGCAGGACAAAGAGACGTCCCGACCTAAGTCGAAGACTCCTGAAACAGACGAAAATTTTCGTGATGAAGTCTCACATGTGGATAAATACTTAAATTCAATGGCAAAGTCAGAATACCAGCGACTGCCCAAAATCAATTTCACTTCGATGAATCTGTCCCAGATTAAACAAAAACTGATGTCATTGGGGCTATCGACAAGTGGTACCAGACAAAACTTTATTAAAAGGTACAATCATTACGAGATGCTTTGGAATTCAAATTTTTGCGATTCCTTGGAACCTGTCGATGAAAGTGAACTAAAGAGACAGTTGTTAAGCTGGGATGTTTCGCACAATAAACCACCACAAAATACGAACAATAATGGTGGAATCTCCAAATTAATGATGATGAAAAGCAGCGGCAAATCCTCTTCATATAGAAAATTATTAGAGAATTTCAAGAACGATAAATTTAATAGGAAGGGATGGATCGTTATGTTTCAAAAAGATTTTTCCAGGCTTATTAAGGAAGCAAAACTGAAAATAAAAACCAGTTCACCAAAGACTTCAGATTTAACAGAGCAAATTCACGAAGAAGTTCATGAGGGAAAAATGCAAGGCGTTCAAGTAACCGACGAGCAGCAAATGGAGGAGGGGCAAGAGATCATCCTCAGCGAAAAACAAGAGGTGAATGAGATAAACTTTCCAAATGAAGATTTAACTGATGCTGATTTGTCAAGAGAATTGATAGATATGAATGAGAATGGCAAAGATCCACCTGGTACCAACTAAAGCACACGAAAATATTTGGTTGTCAATTCATGGATTTTGCTCGCGGCCAGTTTCTTAGTATTTCCATCTTTTTCCAAGAATCAATGAATGAACAAGCATAAGAAACCCCTTAAAGAGGTTGCGTGCACATAATTATATAATCATATCTATTTACCAAATTTAACATTGAAATTTATTTAACTTTATTACAATTCATCATGAAGATCGACTTCTCCCACAGCTTCTATTGCTTCAGCGTCACTGTTGATTACATTTGAATCTGAGGCGCTATCCGCAGATTCTGAGGCTGGTGTTGTGGTATGATGTAAAGAAGCCGTAGAATCAGATGGGCTTGCAGTTTCCACGCCGAAGGAAGAAACTACTCCATCAGACAACGAAGTGCTACTGGTAACTTCTTCATAACTAGAAGTCTGTGTTTCTGGGGAGGGAGTTTGAGAGGTCTGAATAATTGTTTGTTCAGTACCGATACTCCTTGGGGTAGTGGCCATGCTCGAGGTTTCAGATACGTTTTTTGAAGCCTTTATCTCTATCATAATTTCTTTTTGCACAAAACTGGATGTTGCGGCTGGTGCATCATGCACATTGCTTATGGATGATAACGTTGGCATGGTCAGGAGTGGTACAGTTTGAGATTCAACGGTAGATTCCGCTTCTGCAGATGAAAATCCATCTAAATGGGAGGGATTTTGTGCATTAATTAAATTAGTAATACCGCTGTTTAAACCAGAAATATTCGCTTCAACCTTTGTGGATTCCGATGATGAAGACGGAACAGAGTTTGTAGCGGATAACTGTGTATTTTCGGTCATTACATCGGTATTTGCGGACTGCGCAGTAGAAGTGACGGAGTCAATTTTAAAGGATGAACTACTTTTAGCCTCCTCAGTAACCGATGAGGAAGGCTCAGAGATGAAAGAATTTTCAAAATGACTCGAGACAGAGGTCAAAGAAGTCGGTTCAGAAGCATAAGAAGTTTCGGGTGGAATTTTCGATGATGAAAAGCTAGAAGGTATAGGTAGTTCAGAAATTGATTCTTGATGAGGCGGTACAGAGCCCTCAGATGCCAAGATTGATGAAGCAATTTCAGTTGGGATCAAATTGGGCTTCACAGAAGCGACTTTCGATCCTACGGAAGTGAGGTCTGTGGGAGTTTCGATCATGCCCTCTAATTCTGATGCGATGGGATCAATTTTGGTAACTGGCCCGGAAACCATTGTGTTTGTAGGTGTCAATGACATTGGTGAAGTAGTGCTAGTAAGTTTTTCAGATGTACTTTCAGAACTGGATACCGGCATGTTTCTATATTCAATTTTTGTAATGACTTCAGTAATTATTTTTGTCTTGTAAACTTCCCTTGTAAATGCAGACTTTGAGTTTACTATAGACGAGGGTTGACTTGAAGCATCGATTGGGTCCATGTGTGCAGTAGTGTCAGTAGTTGTACCGCTTGTGGACAGTGTTGCTGCGGATGTTGAAGTTGAAGTTGAAGTTGAAGTTGAAGTTGAAGTTGAAGTTGAGGTTAGTGTTAGTGTTAGTGTTGGTGTTGGTGTTGATGTTGATGCTGATGTTGATGTTGATGTTGATGTTGATGTTGATGTTGATGTTGATGTTGATGTTGATGTTGATGTTG
>NC_030978.1:230776-265128 GCF_001298625.1 Saccharomyces eubayanus
TGTTGATGTTGATGTTGATGTTGATGTTGATGTTGGTTTTGATGTTAGGGAAAATTCACTGCTTGTAGTTTCAGCTTCGTTGATACTATTCATTGTTCTTTGCTCTTCTGATTGCTGTTCAATGAAGGTCGAATGAGTTTTCTCACCCAAAGAGGATGATGACTCTGGCGACCCTACGGCTGACCCCAAAGATGATGGTGTGACCTCTGCTGATGGTGAAACAGGTATTGTTTCGACGATGGAAGAAGTTATTGATTTGTTGACCTCTGGAGTGGATTCGAGAAAGATGGATTCATTAGTAGCACTTTTTTCAGGGGATCTGGAAGAGACCGAACCCTCACTGACAGTAACAAATTCAGAAGCTTCCGAAGAAGCATGAGATGATGGAATGACCGATGTGTGTGCATCTACCGAACTTGACTGTAAGACAGATGATGCTGATATCCAAACAGAGCTTGGTTCGCCATCTCTGTTTGTTATCATAGCGCTAGTATCAAATGAGGAGAGCTCGGTATCGATATCTCTTGTTAACTCAGTAACACTGACGATATCGGCAGTTATGGTAATGTCCCTAGTAGCATCGTTAATGGTGAAATAAGATGACGATTCCTCATGTGTGCGGTTGTTCTCTTTGAACTTGGCTTTATACACATCTTGGGCATATGTGTAAAGGAGTCCATGTACATTATATTTGTAACCAAGCTGAACAGCACCGGCCAAAACCACTAATAAAACAAAATTGACGAAAAATTTCCATACCTTGTGTAAGAAAGATGATGAGTTATTGGAAAGTTTCAACACATTGATTGTGTTTCCCATAGAAGTGCTTGCCAAATACCTGGAATCTGGAGAGAAGGTGACCCTTGTTATAGTAGATTCATGCACTCTTGGCACTAGTTTAGCAAGCTTTAGCTTCCCGATGTTGATGATGGCAATTGAATTGTCATTAGAGGACAACCCAACGAACTCTTTGTTTGGGGAAACATCCATTGATGTTATTCCATTCAAGTCAAACATAAACGATGCAGTTTTCAAAATCTTAATCCCCTGGGAGTTTACGCCCAGCTTCAACAAAGAAACACCATCAGAATTGGACAATGATGCTGCGACCAAGAGTGTATTATCGTTGAGGAATCTAACATTAGAAAGAATGAGTGTTTCATCAAAATCTGTTTTCCTCGCCACGAATTTCCCATCCCTTACAGATGCTACTTCCAAAGAGTTGGAAGTGATATAAGACAACAGGATGCCGTTGGGAGCGAAGTGTAAATCGTTAACTTCCTTGCCCGTTTCAATTTCGTAATTCTCAGTCAAGGTTCTGGGGTCAATGATCCTGATCACTGTGGGCACTTCGGAGGATGCAATCGCTGCCACCGTGGCACTTTGATTTATATATATAAACTTAGTGAACACGGATGGGTCCGTGGTTCTGTTGAAATCAATACTCGCGACAAATTTCAAATGCTCTTGTTCAAAAACAAATTTTCTCAGGTGGTGATTGACGTCCTCCATGGAAGGCTCGCCAATCAGTTCGTTACAGCCAATCAAAATCAGATTGTTGTTACAGTCCAGTGAAGCTGGCGCATCATCAATCGATTCTAGAGTAATTTCACGAAATCTTCTAATGTGTTTCTTTTTCTGGAAATTAATCTTCAACGCGGTAATTTTGTTCTGAAATGAGGAATTGAACTGGCCACCACCACCGGCTACCAACAAAGTGTCTTCATTAATAAACTTGGCACCGTATATCGGGTATCCGACATTATAATCAGCAGAATCGCCACTCATTATTATACCAATTCTTCAAAGTGTAGGGGGAGAAAAAGGAGAGAAGAGGCTCAAAAGACGTAAAGTGCACAATTTGTTGCTTACGAATAAGCTCCGTCGTTCCAAGTAACTATGAATTTGATTACCTGAAAGTGTTAATAGTTAGTCATACACACTCTGCATTTCTCAAAATCTCACCTGGAAATTGCTGAATAGAGAAAAAAGGACAATAGGGTTTATTGAAACAAAGCATAGGGTATATCTGAATATAATTGCTTTTAATAGGTCTTGTGCTTTGCTATAGTGAGGGTTAATTCCAATCACCCCATACGAAAGTGGCGGTGTTTCGTATAGGGTGCCATGGTAATGGTTTAGATTACGCCGAAGCTAAGCCATGTAATGTTATATTCTTAGAAACTGTGCAGTGTCAGAACGCTTCTCAACTTCCGGCTTGGCGAAGTCTAACCCAGATCCTTTGTTTTCTGTTTTAGCTTTTCTTGCTTAATTGTCTTAAACACAACCAAAATATAAAAAAAAAGAATAATTCCCAAAATACACTACAAGCGGGCCTGGAAGTGCTTCAGCTTGCTCGAGTGTGCCCTCATACCATTGCTTTATGCTTGAAACGATCGCGTTTTGAAGAAGTGAAGACTGCAACTTTTTGGCATGCTTATTGTTACCCGCTCGGCAATTCAACAGTACGTAATAAGATGCTGTATATATATATATAGATAGATAGATAGATAGATGAGAATTCTTTATCATGTGAAGAGCTCCACACCTGCTTTCGGTTTTTAAGATATCTAGTGTATCTGAATCTGCATCTACAGTTTGGACAATTATTCAAGACGGCGTTGTTGCTTAAAAAACAAGGTTACTGTCACAATCAAGGACTCATAAGGGTACATCATCTACGGAAACAAGAAAAATATACTATTGAATGCTGAGTAAACGCTCCTCGCACAAGAGGTTTCCTCTGCATACAGGATACGTGCTAACGCTCGTGATACTCTGCTTTGCCGCTTACTGCGTGTTTGTACCGGGGACTCTGCCGGCAAGCAAGAGATCATCTAAGGGGATTCTGGATCAAAAGTCCAAGAGCACATTCAAACTAAAGTCCATTTACAGACATGGTGTTGGAGTCAACCACCGCTGGCACCAGAGACTAGAGGTGACCCCGGAGTTCATCTCCAAGGCTGGAACTCTGTACCAGGAAACTGCAGTCCAAATGCAAGGAAACGAGGGTTCAGAGCCCTTGTGGACTAATAATGCCGAGTACGCCACTTCCAACCCATTTGGCGTTGAGCTTGCATTGGGGAAAGTGCCACTGACGCTGAAGCGCATGAAGCAGAGGGATCCGGAATATATGGAAGCATATATATCCGGAGAGACATACATGTCGGAAGCCGAGGCACACGCCATGTGGATAGATGATGACGTTGTGGCTCCCAACATTACTGATAGAGATACGGTTATTTCCTTGGCGTTAATGTCGTCTAACGCGTATGTGAGAATACCGCAAACAGGGGACTGGCGCAACGTGACACAACCGTGGAATGAAACAGAGCCTGAAGATTTTGGCTGGGATGGTGATGGTATCCGTGGCCATGTTTTCTACAACGAACTAGAAAACATCGTAGTGCTTTCAATAAAGGGGACCAGTGCGCAAGGTTTACCGGGGTCTGGTGAAGACGAAACCACGGGAAACGACAAGGTCAACGACAACCTGCTGTTTTCATGTTGTTGTGCAAGAGTGAGCTACCTATGGACCACCGCGTGCGACTGCTACGTGAAGTCGTACACATGTGATGAGTCGTGTCTGGAAAAGGAGCTCATACGTAAGGATAGATTCTACTCTACGATCATCGACATATACAAGGGCGTTCTGGAAGAATATCCTGACTCCGCCATCTGGGTCACAGGCCATTCGCTGGGTGGTGCATTGGCCAGTCTACTAGGCCGCACGTTTGGATTACCGGCGGTGGCCTTCGAGTCTCCGGGCGAGTTGCTAGCTTCCAAGAGGCTGCACCTGCCATTCCCACCAGGACTACCCTCATACATGGAGGGCATATGGCACTTCGGCCACAACGCAGACCCAATCTTCATGGGCACGTGCAACGGAGCCAGTTCTAGCTGCTCGTTGGCGGGATACGCCATGGAAACCGCGTGCCACACGGGCAGGGTCTGCATCTACGATGTGGTCAACGACAAGGGCTGGCGTGTCAACATGTTCAACCACAGAATACACAAGGTCATCGACGAAGTTCTGCTTGGTTACGAACAAGCTGCCAAGTGTGTGGAGCCAGAGCCGTGCGTTGACTGCTACAACTGGAACTTCATCCCGAGCAGAGACTGGGTGTCCTCGTCAGGGCTCGTCACAAAAACTAGGAGCTCTGTCACACCCACCCCGACCACTCGCACCACCACCATCACCACCTCTTCATCCTCCTGCGTCGGTCGTAACTGGCTTGGCTTTTGCACCAAATACGACTTGTAAGACCCACACACGCTTACCGAGACGTGTCCTCCGTTTTCCAGGGCTTGTGCGGCCCTTTTTTTTTGCTGTTTGATAGTGCATAATTTTGAAAATTCAAAGGTTCAGTTAAACGATCCAGAGAAGTTATATTAATGCATGCTTGAAAATGGAGGGTTTTGGTTTGCCAAGGAGAATTGGTCGTGAATTGCCTTACTTAATTGTTATTCGGAAATAGGCACGCATACACGTGAACAGGGAGACCGGAAAAACAAACAACCTTTCAGATAAGATCGAAATTTAAACATGTGGTTGAAGTCATTGGTATTATGCCTGTGCTCGCTGGTGCTATATCAGACACATGCTGCGCCTTCATCGGGGAAGCAAGTAACCTCCAAAGATGTAGATTTGCAGAAGATTTATGAGCCCACCCCCCCCGTTACGCACCGAGGGACAATCTCTATCGAGTACCTCGATCCAGTGTCAAACACACTCAAACAGGCGGACTTAACGCTGGAATTGTACGGCACAGTGGTGCCTAAGACCGTGAACAACTTTGTTCTGCTGGGCCATGGTGTAAAGGCCGTTGTTGAGGGACAGGACCCCAAAGACGTTAAAACTTATTCGTACCGTAAGAGTAAAATTTCCAAGGTTTTCCCCAACAGCTTCATACAGGGCGGTGTGGTTGCCCCCGATGTAGGACCCTTCACCATTTATGGCCCAAAGTTTGAAGATGAAAATTTCCTTTTGAAACATGATAGACCCGGTAGATTGGCCATGGCTTACTTCGGCCCTGATTCTAACACTTCGGAATTCATCATCACCACTAAAGTGGACGGCAATGAGGAGCTGGACGGTAAAAGTGTTGTGTTCGGTCAAATCCTCTCTGGCTTAGATGAACTAATGGACATCGTCCAGTACACAGAAACGAACGAGTACGGGAAGCCGGCTGACGAAACGAAGTTTTTATATTTTGTATTCGAAACATTGAAGATCGGGAATATCGAAGAGCTACACGATACTTACATTAAAAATGTCGAGGCATTTAGAAAGGGCGATTCCTCTCTTGGCACCACTTTGAAGGATATCTTCAGAAAAGAAAAGGGCCGTGCCACCACTACCGCTATTACCAGTATGAACTACTATAACCCAAATCACCCAGTCGCCCAAATATCGCTGGGTTTAATGGTTCTTGCCGGTTGTTTTGCTGCGTACAAGTGCATGAACAAAAAGTCTCGCACTGTGTCATTGAGACGCGAATAAGCGAATTTCTTTCGATCGACTTAGCCTCTCCGTAACTATGAATTCTACTTAACTATATACATGTCAACTTTTTTTATACATCAGCAACAACTAAAATTTCTTGGTTAATACTCTTTTAACTGCTTCTACAGCATTGCCTTTAATTATGATTTTTTTGGATTGCATCACCACAGACCACGACTCCTTGGGTATAAAGGGCAGTTGCTCTTGCAAGTCGTTTCTCAATTGAATTATGTCTCCTTGGATTTTCCTGATCTCGGTGATAGTCTTGTTCCCACCATTTTTGTAAGCGGAATACACCGGTAAGTTCCCCGTACTACTTCTTTCGACATGGTAGGTCTTTTGGCCAAAATTACTTCCTCCTATGAGCTCACCCATCTTCACCTCTTCTAATCTTGGGAAAACTGGAGCCTCAGTCTCAGCCGCTTGCTCTGCGTTAGTGGATGCACATCTTGTTATTTGGAATATGGAGGCGGTAGCAGGTCTTGGCAAAACCCCCCCTCTGACACAACTTTTAATAGCACACACTCTGATCATGGTTTATCCACACACGCACGCACACACACAAACAGTTGAAAATAACTCGCTTTGGAAAAACTCCCTCTTTTGTAAAGATTTCCTCTTTTGCTAAGCTTTACAGACTTTATTGCTTATATTCCAAATCATCTGCCAAATCCTTCGTGCATGATGACTAGAATACCAAAGATCCACAGTTTCTACTTAAGTGTTTAAAAATGCAATTCTATATCACAGTTATATATATTTATATGTATATGTTGGTCGTATTTGAATATAGCTCAATGTGTCCATAATCTTACCATCTTGTCTCTCCCACCACTACACACTCTTTTACCATCAACACTCCAATCAACGGTATAAACTTCGTCTTGGTGACCTGGAAGGTCAACGGAAAGTTTTCTAGTTCTCACATCCCACACTTTCAAAGTAGTATCCTTGGAACATGATACCAATAGTCGGCAATCCGAGGACCATGCGACCTGGTAGACACTGGCTACGTGCCCTCTGAACGTGGAGATGAATTTACCATCTCTTCCATCCCATAGCTTGATAGAATTATCAAAGGATGCTGAGACAATATACCTGCCATCAGGACTGAATGCAACGTGGTTGACTAGCTTTTGGTGTCCAGTCATTCTTGCTATAGGTTTGGTAGATTTTAGTGGGTTCCATAAAAATATGGTGAAATCGTCACTTGCAGTAACCATCATTTCTTCCGAGTTCCCATTCTTCTTACAGATCTTTTCATAGTTCGCTAGAGCCTTCTTTTGTGCGTCTTCCGGCGAGGTGGGTTTCTGACCTGTATGGTCAAAGGCACCCACACGTAGAGCGTAATCTGTAGATAACGATAAGTGGTTAACCCAATGTGCATGAGATTTCAAAATGTTGATACATCTACCCTGGGAATTCATGTCCCATACACGTACAGTTCTGTCATGAGATCCACTATACAATAGACCTTGACCACCCCATTTGACACAAGACACCGAATTCGTGTGACCACTCATTGTATACTGACAGAATCTACTCACTGTGTCCCAAATCTTAATGGTACCGTCTTTAGAAGATGAAGCCAATCTCGGTTTGGATCCTGGTTTCACGAGATGTATAGGCTCCCAACTCAAGGATGTGATCCACTTGGAGTGACCTCTGAGAGCATCACCTTGACACTCTCCAGTTTTCGGGTCCCATAACCTTATGGTATTATCCATGGAACCTGTAGCAATCACTTCGCCATCGGGAGACCATGCAACACAAAGAACCCAGTTGAAATGTCCCTTTAGAGTATGCATTGGGGTCTGAGTGTCACAATCCCAAATTCTTGCCGTGTTGTCACCTGCACCAGTTACCATTCTGGAACTGGTATGTGGTGCGAAAGCAGAACACAGAATTGTGGAACCATGGCCCGCAATGGCTGATGAACTTCTAGTCACTGGTTTTACTTTGAAAACTGCCCTTGGGGTATACAACAGTGTGATCTGATCTTCTGTACTGTTATGGCCTGGTTTTATCAATGAAGAGTATAGGTTATCCGTTATGTCAATGGTCTTCACAGGATCACTGGCCTTCTTACCTTGGATGGTACAACTGAATGTATATGGCACTGGATCATCTGAGGTACCGTTTAACTGGTTCAACAGCTCCTCTAATTGCTTCTCAGAGATAGCCCCAGGAACTCTCAAGGAACCACCCACGGTGTCACCAGTATCTAAAGCTTGAAACTTGATCGAAACATTAGGCAAATCCTTGGGGATAATAGCCACTTCTCTAGGTTGTTGGGCTTCTTTCTTTTGTTTTTTAGAAGGTGGAGGGATTAAAGTAGACATCTGGACGTTGTTTTAGTGTGCTCCTCCTGATATTGCCAAAAGATCAATTTTACTATGAAGTATCTATTATTTTAAAGTTACTATTTTCGAGCTCATCGCATATTTTTTTTTTCACTTTAAAATTTTTCACTATAAATATTACTCGGGTAACGGCTCCAGAATGAAGCTTAGCCATCTGTCTGTCATAATAAAATACATTACATTACGTTAAATTACATTAAATATATTAAATCATTTCAAATTACATTAAATACTACGTCCCCTCTATAAGCTTGTGACGGACGCCTGATCTTGGCTTGGGTTACCGAACGCTATATCCCGGATTTGCGCCATCCAGGGGTCTACCAGTAGTTCCACGGCAGAAGCTCTCTCAGTAGGATCTTGAACTAAACATCTTTCCAAGAAGACTCTTCCCTTTTGTGTCACTTCATCCTTGTTGGGGAATTGAGGAATATGTCCTGCTGCCACATGGTACATGATAGCCCATTCGTTATCCAAATTGGACCAGGGTCGTCTCCCCGTGACCATTTCCAACACAACACATCCCAATGCCCATACATCGTCTGCTCCAAGCTTACCCTTTGTAGTAGAACCTGAAATAGTCTCTGGAGCCATATACATTGGTGTCCCCATCATACCGTCCATATAATTTGCTTCGGGTTCAGACTCAGGAGTATCAAGGTCATCCTTTGTGGCATTCTTCATAGCTCTAGTACTTGTTTCTACGAAAGTACGTGCTGTACCAAAATCGACGTATTTGATAATCCCGTTGAAATCTAAGAGAATATTTTCTGGTTTAATATCACGATGCACCACACCAGATTGATGCAAATACGTCAAACCTTCCAACAATTCGAGAGTATATACTTGTGTTACCATTTCATCTTCAATACGACCATGCTCCAAAAGAGCTGCCAAGGAGCCTCCTTCACAATACTCCATGAAAATATTAACTTTATCGCGATGGACCTCCACACCATAATACTGGACAACATTGGGATGGTTTAACATTTCTAGTACATTCATCTCCTCTTTGATCAAGGGGAAGATCTTCTTCATCGTCTTTGTATCATGCAAATTGATCTCTTTGACGGCTAAAATTTCACCGTTTTCTAAATTGACTGCAGAGTACACTTTTCCAAACGTACCACCCCCAATAAAGCTTCTCTTTTGCCATCTCATCGAAACGTTCGATAGTGATGAAGCTAGTGATAACAGATATTTGTTTCCTTGATCTGTGGCGTCCAAGACTTTTCCCATCCGTCTCGGATTTTTCTTCCTAGTTTGCTCTAAGTTGCGGATAGCTTCTAATCTCAATTCACTATTTATCTGCAGTGTGGCCTCCTCATCAATATTCTCTTTAATATCGATATTAAGTCTTGCCTGCTGTGTACCCTTCTCAGCTTCAGTAGCTCTTGCACCCATCACATCAAAATGTGAAATTAACAAAGACATACATACAGATATCTTTTCCTTAAGCTCTTGAAATTGGTTATCATCCAATATCAAAATATTATAGCCGCTTGTCATCTGCATGGCAAATTCCATCGCTGGAACACACCATCTAAAGGTTTGCTGTTCTGTGGGGTCGCAAACTTCGACGAGAAATTTTAACCAGTCAATACTCAACTTAACCATCAATAAGATGATGACGGATTTTTTCTTTGGGCTGAACACGTTATTCTTCAGGAAGCTCCTTCCAAAATCCCTTTCAAACATGAATATTGTGTTCAGTAATTCGTTTTCTGGGAACTGTTCCATAAGGCCCTTTAAAATTTTGTCATAGTTGTCCAAAACCGTATAAGTTAATTTGTAATAGGCTTTATTGATCCTTTGCAATGAAGATTCGATGGCATCGAGCGAACATCGTTTCTCCACAACCGAGACAGAATCACCCAAAATTTGGTTAAGCTTGTCGAATTGGTAATCCAATGCATAGTTGGAACCTTGGTTAAATAGGACTAAAGTGTTTGTACCATTGGATGTCAAATTAACATCGCTACAAGTCAAATCTTTGTCTTCAGAGAGTTTATATATTTCCCCCTCCCAAACCATCGACTCTCCAGGAATAAGTACCACCAGTGCGCCCAATGTACTCAAAGCGTGCTCTAGTTCGAGGACTTCGTTGTTCTCTTCCTTAATATACTGATCGTAGTCGTCAGCAGAAGCTCTTTCTTTTGTCGAAATCGGGGTTCTATTCAAGTGAGCTGACGAGGTGTTCGCTACTAAACGATAGTAAGGAGCACCCTTGCAGTCTTCCTCCTTTGATACCAAGAGATTTGGGTCTGTTTCCCCCGCTTTAATGTCATACATATTCAAGTTATTTTGAATGTCCAATTTGGGAACCAAATCACAACCAATATCTTTGTTTTGCAAGATTCTCAAAATGGTGTCATCATCACAACCCAATAGTTCAGGGGATGCCAGTAGATATATGCCATCAGACTCCAAACTCCCACCTGAATAGATCAAAAAATAGCCAGCATTTTTTAGTTTTCTCAAGAGATTTGTATTGTGTTTGATTTGATAACTGACAGAATTCTGAAAAGTCTTTGTCAGAACGTTGCTAAACCGGTTCAGTTTCCGTTTCATGGTTCCCAGATTTTCAAACATCAAACCCAACCATTTTTCAGCTTCTGAAGCATTGGTAAAAGTCGGAAGAGAGCTTTGTTGCTCCAAGAAATAGAATTGCAACTTATGAAGCAGCCTTAAGGTCAACTTGAGAAATTCATTGGGAATAACCGCTTCTGCACCATTGATGTAGTGGCCGACATTTTTCAAATCGTCCCAATACTTCAAGAGCAAGTCAGGAGCTTTGAAATTCTTCTGGCTGGAGTCGATCAGCTTCAAATTCAAAAGAGAGAATAGGTAGCGAATGGCCTCTGTGACGGTGTCCTCGAATTTCGGGTCAAAGTTTATTTCGAATGGCCAATTGGTGCAATAATTTGTCAGTGTGTACTTCAATTGAACAGACAGTCGAATAACAGAGTTGAAATCATCGATCATCTGATCAACCATCATCATTGTCGGATTTTTCAGTTTCTGTGCATATGATAGTCTGATCAGAATAATCTCTTTGATGAGGTAGACGGGGAAAATGAGCAGTAATCTCAACCCTTCGTACGGATACTCGAGATTCATCTTCGTTAGTGTTTCTCCATAGTTTACAATGCTCTGTTTCAGTTTGAACATCCAGGGCGATAACGGGTAGAAAACGTTTTTTTGAAAGACAGACTCAATATCTTTCTCCTTCATCAGTTGTTCGGCAAGGCTTTTCAATTTGCAACTCCAGTTCGGTATGTTGTCGGCGTCCTCTTGGAAGTTGTTCGCACCACTTGTCGGCGAGCAACGATATATCCAGTCGTCCAACTCGCGTCGCTTCAGCGTTAAGTTGGTCTTGAAATTCAGCCACGAGTTCATCACGTCCACCMTGTGCGTGAACTCGCGGGTCTTGGTGATCGGCTTGTCCCTGTACATTTTCCTCATGTTGGGCCAATGCGAAATAGCACCGTGATACCTGTTCATGAGCCCTTGCAAAGTGTCTGCCAGCGCATCCAGAGACATTTCCTTGCCCTGAGGGACCCGGAACTCCATTATCTCTTCGAACAGCAAGTCCGAATTGTTCCTTAGGTACTTCAATGACCGCTCCATCTCTTGCACGGTCTTACCGTTCAGCCACGCCTTCAACTCGAGCCATATCTCGTCCGAGAGTTCCGTGTTCAGGCCGGGCTTCTTCACCTGGTTGGCAATCCGGGTCTTTTCGCTCTTGACGATGTCACCCTTGAGCACATTGGCCAGCATTGACTGCCACTTGAACCGCTCCACGACGCACTCATCTCCGGCCAGCTCCGCTAGAGCATGCGACTGCGACTGCGAGTCCATGGCCACCAATTCGCCGGTCTCCAAAGTCATTTCTCTGCGCTGAGGCGTGGCCGTGAAGAAGGGCGAACCTGAATCTACATCTTCGTCCACCGGCAGCTCGTAGTCGTCGTCATACCGAGTCGTTGGCACAATGCCCCTCGTGTAGTAGTCGTCCAGCGCAGTCTTCTTCAATCTCTCCAAGTACAGAGACTCGTTCAACACGTACTGGTTTTTAAAGGTCCGCTGACCCATCTGCGCGGACCCATGCAGGTCAGACCGCGACGAGCTCCTGCTGGAGTGACTCGATGACGCTGATGACACCCTGCCCACACTGGACAGTCTCTTCATGAGCTTGCTCGAGGCCCCCAGCGGCGAAGCCGGCAACCCGCCGCCGCCGCCCTCAACACTCCGTTGCTGCTGCTGCGTATACGCCGTACCCATTCCTGTTCTCACCTATACCAGAATGTCTTTCGTAGACGTAAGTTATGAAGAAGTCCTTCGCCAACAGCAATAACAGCAACAGCAGCTGTAACAGCTAAACATATCCTATTGTTCCTGGCATCGCTTTTTTTTTACATAAGATATCAAGGCACGGGCCCGTAAATTTCCACTTTTCCAGCCCAGGGTTAAAACTAAAAACAAATAGGGCTGGTATATTGTATTTTCTAAGCCCTGACGAGACGGTCGTAAAATAATTAGGGTACGTTAGGGCTGGTCCTGCAGGGGCTTTCCTTGCAAATTTCGATGATAATAGAGGCATCTTAGTTGTCATCTGAAGCAGTTGAGGCTGGCACGCAGAACACTCGCGGTAAGACAAGATGACTACGACGGTGCCCAAGATATTCGCGTTCCACGAGTTCTCAGGCGTGGCGGAAGCCGTGGCAGACCATGTGGTCCACGCCCAGGACAGCGCACTGGCCCCCAAGAGCGAGAGGAAGCATTCCGTGACCAACCTCAGCGTGAATGCGTTGGACATGACCAGAGAGGTGTCCTGCAAAAGTACTGCGTCAGCTTCGGAGGTCAAGAATGGTGGCAGCAGCAGCAACAGCAAGGCTAAGAAGGAGAAGCGATTCAAGATTGCGCTGTCCGGTGGGTCGCTGATCCAGGTGCTGCACGAGGGCCTGCTTAAGCGGGAGGACGTGCTGTGGGGGAAGTGGGACATCTACTTTGCAGATGAGAGGCTAGTGCCCTTCAGCTCGAACGAGAGTAATTACGGGTGTGCCAAGCGGAAGATACTTGACCAGATAGACACGGCAAAGTACGGGACGCCGAAGGTGTACCACATCGACGAGTCGCTGATCGACGACCCACAGGAGTGTGCAGACAACTACGAGAAGGTGCTTATCCGCGGGTTCGCAGGTAGGGACTCCGTCAAGCTTCCGATGTTCGACCTGTTTCTGCTCGGGTGTGCTCCCGATGGCCACATTGCATCGCTGTTCCCGAACTTCCAGGACAGTCTGCGTGAGAAGCTGGCGTGGGTCGTGCCCGTGGAGAACGCTCCCAGCGGGCCCTCGACCAGGATCTCGCTGACCATCCCCGTGATCTGCCACTCGCACAGAGTCACGTTCGTCGTTGAAGGTGCCACTAAGGCCCCTGTGATCAAGACCATCATGGAGCGGCCCGAGAAGGGCCTACCCAGCAGCATCGTCAACGAGGGTGCTGCCGGTCGTGTGTCGTGGTTTGTCGACGACGACGCCCTCACTGACGTGCTTGTCACCAAAAAGAAGTACAAGTTCCATCCGGCTTAGTCTATCTAGATCATACATACATATGTGTATATAAAAAAAAAAAGTGTACAGATTTCTCTTGCGCTACAGTGGGTATTACCCCAGACCGGGGCCCCTGCCTCGGTAGACCAGCCATTGCAGAATGAAGACGATGTTGAACACTAGCGTCACCACCGAGAGCCCGATCTTACCGAAGTTTGTTATGAATATGTCCAGGCTGAAACCTTGGTCCCTCGACAACTGCCAAATCAATTGGAGCAGCGAAGCGATACCACCCGTGATATCGAGAAACACGCCCTGGATCGGGAAACAGTCCATGGATTTTCTTGTCAAGTTATGCGTCACCTGCGGGATGTACTTGATCAGCGACATCGATATCTTGAGCAGAAACAGGTTGTTGCAATACGCCAGAGTTCTCGAATTGTCCCAGCCGTGCATACAGTTTGTGTATACGAACTGCACGCTGAGCATCGCAAAGACGACCAGCGATGTCAACAGGATCCTAAAGTACCCGAGCTTCATCTTGCGGTGGCTCCGTATGGGGAACCGCCAGATGCTTGCCCCGGCAACCACCTGCGTTAATAGTACAACGTTCATTATGCAGCCGTGCAGGCAGTACCAGAAATCAAACTGCGTGAGCTTTGGTCGGCCCGAGTCGGACCCCTCGTCCTTCGATTGCCAGCAGTATAGTTGCAGAAAGATGGATATCACCAAGTAAGAGTAGCCCGCCGTGTTCAGCATGACAAAATCCACCGATATCGCACTAGCCGACTTGTGGCGCCAATTGGTGATTATGGGTGGGTACATTGAAATAGACCACGACGAGACGTATACCAGCCCTAGCAGATCGTCCAACGACAGCATTTTCCCTAGTAAGTTTGCCCGCTTTTCCTTTATTCTATCTTCTTCTCTTGTTGACATATACAATATATAGATACCTTAAATTTCAAACTAGCGAAAATAAAGGATTTGCGCTATCAAGTAGCAGAATGCACTGTTCCAAACCAAGGCGTTCACACCAAAACCACAGATGGAAGCGGAACAACGGTCGGATATCAGGGGGACTATCACCTTCGACTCCCACAACAACGTCATAGAGTCTACGGGCGTGGGGAGCCAGAGATTCGAAGACATAGATGAACTATCGCAAGTAGCGCTGGATGCAGAGGGCTTTGCCCTGGTACGGGGCCACTCACTGCTCGTGCACTTGTACAAACACGACGATATGACCTTGGCTGTGTACACTGATGCCCAGTGAGCTGCTGTGTAGTTAGGTCTGTACAATATTTAAAAACTAAATAACTTAATAAAATATTGCAAAACTAGATAAAGCCGGACCCTGGCCCTCCAAGCCCGCCGGATCCGGGCCCAAACGGTTCGTTGTACCTGGATCCAGGCATCCATCCTGGCGGCATGTCCTCTCGTCTCTGTGCAGGCCTTCTGTTCGGGTCAAATATCATACCTCCTTGGCCACCTGCAGAGCCCAAGGGATTGGGCAGCCCTCGAGACCAGTCTGGATGGCTTGTGCCCATGGGGTACAGATCACGGTCTGCATACCCTCCTGCTGGATTTGTAAAGCCCGGTTCGGTCACGGTGAGGCCTGGGTACGGGTTCAATGGTACCTCTCTCTGCTGCTGCCTTGTTTGCGCTTGATATTCATCGTCAAACTTTGGCATATCGGCACTTTCATTGGGTTGTTTCTTGAGTTGCGTGAGCACAGGCTTCAAATCTGGATCCACAGGCAACGAGTCTCTTTCCAGGGGCCATTTCAGTTCCGTAGGCAGTTTGAAATCCTTGTAATCCACCAAGCACGCCATGGTGATCGACGAGCGGTGACGAATGATAACGGTGTACTTGTCATCGTCTTCCAGTGTCTGGACCACCGTTAACTCAAAGGGGGTTGCACCTTCCTCATCGGATGATCCTATAATGTGGAAAATCACTTGGCTTAACTTGGTTCCCGTTGTGCTACGTGCTATCACATCCGCTTTACCCACTGATTCTAGCACCAGTTCAGCCACCAGTTCTACCTTATTTTCGATCATGGCTTGGTCCTTTGCGTTGGGTGAATAGCACTTAATCGTTAATAAGGGCAAACAAAGAAAAAAAAAAGGAAGTAATATACTTATATAAAAACATATACAATTAATGATATACAAAGGACTGAGGATAAAAAAAAGGGGAAAAAATACATACGTAATAACATTAAGGCTATACAAAGAGGAAAAGACTACTTTAGTTCGGATATTTCACCATCACGGTAGACTAGTCCCATAACGTTCAAGAACAGATTTAAATCTTGGTACAGTTTCTCTTTATTATAGATGATGGATTTTATCTCTATTTCTAAATCTTGAGACCTTTGAGTTAGTAAGCTCAACTCTGTTTCCTTCTTCTGTAAAGTCTCACCCTCGTTGATAGTGGCGAAGATCTCATCACGTACTTCATCAATGATTATTCTTTGGTGGTTTAATTTTCCACTTAGGGCCAAACTAGCCAAGAATTGCCAAATGTACGCCTCATCCATGAACTTCTCGTTTTGTAGACGCATGATGTAGTCGTTATATTCCCTTGGAGGGAAAATCAGTTGGATCTTGCTCTCCAAAGAGGTGAATAATTTGTCATAAATTTCGTTCCATGTGGAGATTTCAGGAGATGAAAGAATATTTGATCTTGATGAATCTTGTTTAATTAAGGCGGCACGAGAAATCAGAATAGTGATCAAGTTTAGACCAATCTTGGAGGTGGTCAAGAATGAAACGTTGTTATTCTTGATTAATTGCAACAGCAGACCCATGATTTCAATGAAATTGGAGTTATTGGACAGGAACGAGACGATGATCTTTAATATAATCATTTGGAAAAGATCGACCTTCTTCAATTGTGTTAATGATGGCCTTGGTGTGGTCTTATAAGAACTCAATATAATGATTTGCAAGTGTGATAATTCGTTGAAGATTTTTTGCAAAATTTTCAATTTTTGTTGCTTATCCAAGAAGTTGAAAATTCTGGGCATGATCTTGATACCTTTGTCAAACGAGAGCATGGAGATAAAGGGGTTCACGTCATACGAAGTGTCGTCGATGTGAAGGGCATCCCACATCGCAGTACTGTCGGTTTGCTGGCCGTTTCTTAAATTGGCTTCCAAATCCAAAATCTCTTCGTAAACGGTTTCAATCAACTCCAAGATAAACTTCTTGCCCCCAGATTTGTTCAAATTTGTAGTGCCGTTACCGTTATTGAACGCATACGAAGATCTTCTTCTTTGCTTAGAGGCGGCTGCAGGGACAGATGAACCAGCGGATGAAGATCCCAAAGAAGCTAAGTCCACGTTGGTCAAAGAATCAGTGACATCTTTCAACGCGTCTGGATCGGAGGGGTATTGCCTAGGGATCTGTAACTGTCTTCTTGGGTTCTTGCTGTTCAAAGTGGAAGAGATCTTACCCAAAACGTTGCTTGCCTGCTTGTTGTCCTGGTTAGAGTTACCGGCGGCCGCTTGTTGGTCCTTCAACTTCGAAGGTCTTTCCTTGGCAACGGTGACAGCCTTTTCCACTTGACTTTGCATTCTTTGCAAGGCAATATCAGTTCTCTTGTAGCGGCCGCCTAGTCTGTGTCCGGAGTGCTCCAAGTACGCTCTGGCAATCAAGCCCTTGTTGGACTCAGATGTGATACCGCCTCTTTGTATGATCTTGTAGACCTGGAAGTAGAAATCTTCATTGTATGGGTCTTCAGTGACAATCTGGGAGAGTTGGTATCTGGTGATGAAGTCCTTGTCACGAGGAGTCATTAACCCTGAGTACTTCAGGATTTTTTCGACTTTAGCATGACGGATTTGCAAGCGTCTTTGCTCTTCAAGGGACAGGTCTCTCTTTGGTCTACGTCCGCCTTGGAGGGGCATCTTACCTGGTCCAAGCACAGGGCCTGGCGAAGGCCCATTGGCCATTCCCATGGGTGGTGGTGATGCTTGCACTGGCACCTGAGCGGGGCCCATAGGCATTTGACCGACGTTTGCATTGACGCCAGGAGGTGGAGGTGGAGGTGCAAATTGCGAGGGACCTGGTTGGCCCGTAGGGGGCTGCATGGGGAATTGCTGCTGGGGAGGGCCCTGTGGAGGACCCATGGGGTGAAAGTTCATGAACTGCTGCTGCATTTGGCGCTGCTGTCTTTCCAAATCTTGCATGGATAAAATTGGCTGTAGGGGGCCCATTTGCTGCGGACCGGGGGCCATAGCACCGTGAGAGGGTGGCGCCATAGCTGGAGGTAGTCCGGTAGACCACAGCGACTCCATTGGCTTTAAGTCCAGAGGAGCTGCCGCGGCTGCTTGAGCACCAGGACCGCTTCTTCCCTCCGCAGTGGCCGCAACGTAGGATCTTGCCGTGGTACCGGCAGCGTTGGCAGCAGCAGCATTGCTGCTACCACTGCGAGGGGTGCCAAAATCGAAGTCCGTGCCCACCTGGATATTATCACCAAACGTCTCGTTGTTCAAATAATCGTTCTCCTCGAGCTCGTGCTCGCCGTAGCCCTTGTAACTCTCTTCAAAGTCCAGAGGACCGTCCCGCGCATTGCTGCTGTTTTCTAAGCCAAAGAAGGACATTGCTAATGCTCGTTGCTGTTACTTCTCTTCTGTTCTAACCAGACTGCCTTCAAAAATGAGCATGTTCTTGTTCAGTTTGTTTCTTTCTTAAAAGAACTGAAAAAAAAAAGAGTTTCGTGCAATGCGAGATGATTAAACAAGGAAGTGGCAACAGTAGTAGCAATAGGAGGTTACCATCGGTTATTTGGGTATCACAACAGGGGGAATCGATGCGGTTGGGGAATGCTTATGCGTACTGCAAACCATCGCAGAAGGTTAGGCTGAAGCTGGACCTGTTACGGGGGCTTCCCGGATACGTGGGCCATGCCACGAGCAGGATCAGCCGGCTCGACAACCAGGACAGTTACTCGATAAAGATGATGCGTTCGTGGCCCAACGTGTATGGCAGTGCTTTGAACTGCTCCGTGTTCGATGGCCACGGAGAGAAAGGTGCGCAGCTGTCGAAGTTGCTTGCAGACAGGCTGTGCAGCTACCTGGACCGCCGTGAGCCTCATTGGAGCAAGCAGGACTTGAAGGGGCTGGTTCAAGAGTATGCAAGAAGGTTTCCCGAGGGAAACTACTGGAAGCAGAAGCTGACCATGTTCGACAGATTCTACGACAAATTTATAAAGAACTGCAACTCGAAGCAGGAACTGCTGCTAATGGAGGAAGGGGACACCGCCGCCCTCGCCCAGAATGGGGGCAGGATGATCTTTGATAAGATGGGGAACATCATTGATAAGATTGCGCTACTCACTGAGCAAGACCGGTTGCGGCTTTTTTATGGGTATGCTCAGTTCGATCTTGACCAGTGCTGCCAGCTAGGCACCGCAGCTGGGTCTACTGCATCGTCCGTCTTTCTGTATCCTTATGACGTTCCGAACACGCCTACAGACGAGGGCAAAGAGGATGACTCATGGATGATCTCGCATTCCGGGCTGCTCAAGCTCATCGTCACCCAGGTGGGCGACTCCAAGATCATTCTGTGCGACCAGGACGGGATCGCACACCCATTGACGACGACCCATCATGCCAGCTCTAGCAGGGAACGGCGTCGTCTAAGCCTGGATCCTTCACGACTGGACCCAGACGCTTTTGGAGAGACCAGGTTCCTGAACAATTTTGCCAACACAAGATCGTTTGGGGATGTAGCCGGGAAGCCGTTTGGAATATCAAGCGAACCGGACATCTTCTCTTTTCTCATTGGCAACACCTTGCGTCTGCCACGCTCTGAGCGATCAAAGCTGCCCTTTAATGGCGACGAGTGCTTTCTGGCTCTCGTTACAGATGGCATCACCAACCAGCTCGCAGACCAAGAGCTGGTAGACCTGATCACCTCCACGGTGAACTCCTGGGGGTTGAAGAAGGCCACACCACAGTTCGTTGCAGAAGAAACCATAAAGTTCATCCAAGCCATTGCCTCGAAGCATTCGGACAACGCCACCTGTGTGGTAGTCAGGCTGTCCAACTGGGGAAATTGGCCCAACGTCGACCGAACGGGCCTCCAGAGGGAAACCAAACTTATGAATGCTCAATCTAACGAAACCAAACTGAACTAAGCATCCTTGCCGGAAAAGGTCTGCATATTCTATGTATTTTCTTCTTAAAATATACATATACACTACACTTTTTTATATTCTTTATAGCGCATTAACCACTTCTGAAAAAATATTGAATTTATAGTACTAGTCATAAGATTGGCAAAAGGTAAATAGAGGTAAGGCAATAACGCGATGAATAACGGTTCTGGTCGGTATGTGCTGACTCCTCCAGATGACCTGTACCCGTATGTGAAAAGCTTGCAACATGAAGACCAAGTGTACCCCGATTTTAAGCCTTGGGAACACTCTACGGCGGAGGACCAAATTTTGGTAAACTTTGTGGCTAAGGGATTTTACCACACGCCAATGGTCAATTTCGAATCTATATCTGCGAGATCGTCTGTCCATGAATCGCTGGTCACTCAATCTAATCTGCTTTCCCAGCAATTCGACAAAATCATCAAAATAAGAGAAGACCAAATCAATAAAATTCCCTCGCACTCTACCACGACGTTGCATGGGCCCGGGTTCCAATTGCCCAACAGAATTACGCTAACAGATCATAGGAAGGAGACGTGGTTACAAGAATTGAGTTCCTCCTTCACTTCGCTGATCAAGATTGGCAAGTTCATACCACACGGCTTGAAAAGAAGACAAGTCATCGAACAGTGCTATTTGAAGTTCATACCTTTGAAAAGAGCCGTTTGGTTAATCAAATGCTGTTATTTTATCGAGTGGAAGTCCAACCATAAAAAGAAGAGGTCCAGTGCTGCTGGGCTTGAGGATGCCATTTCCATGCATCTGCTGAAGGACTGGACGGATACGTTTGTCTATATCCTGGAAAAACTTATCTTTGACATGACAAACCATTATAACGATTCTCAACAACTGCGTGTGTGGAAAAGGCAAATTTCTTATTTTTTGAAGCTTCTGGGCAACTGTTACTCATTGAAACTAATTAACAAGGAAATATTCCATTATTGGCTTGTGGAATTCATTAACAAGATGGAAAACTTCGAATTCCTACCATTGTCTTTACACATTCTGATGATTTTTTGGAACGATATATGTCAAATTGAAACGAGCGCTGCTGTTGCTCCCACAAAAAATCAAAAAGAACCGTTCTTTTTAGTGTCGAAGATCACGGATATGCTGCTGCATAAATACTACGTCGTATCCAACAGTAAATCAATGATTAATGACGAAAACTATATTATCAATGACATAAAGAAGAATAACAAGATCAAAATGAATATCCTAAAGATTTTGACTAACTTAATTTTAAAAATTTTTCAGGAACAGTCCTTGGAGGTATTTATCTTCCCTTCATCAAACTGGGAAACCTACAAGCCGTTGCTTTTCGAAATTGTGTATAATGCTAGCACCACTTCAAATACTGAGATCAAGAAAAAGTTGGAATTAATCAGTTATAGAAACGAATCATTGAAAAATAACTCTTCCATAAGAAACATCACGATGTCATCCACCAACGCCAACGACTTCCGATTAACCATTGGCACTTGTGAACAATTCCCAAAACTGTCATGCATACAACTGAACTCTATAGATACCCAATTCACCAAGCTATTGGACGATAACCCAACGGAATTCGATTGGCCGACCTACATTGATCAGAATCCTCTAACAATGAACAAAATAATTCAATTGATCATTTGGTCCATTCATCCATCAAGACAATTCAATCATTATGAATCCAATCAACTCGTAGCGAAACTATTACTGTTACGAATAAATTCTACAGACGAGGATCTACACGAATTTCAGATTGAAGATGCCATCTGGTCATTGGTTTTCCAATTAGCCAAGAACTTTTCATCCCAAAAAGAAGTCATATCATTTATGATGCCCTCGCTGTATCGCTTATTAAATATATTAATCACTTATGGAATCATCAAGGTCCCCACATACATTAGAAAACTGATCAGTTCCGGTTTACTTTATTTGCAGGATTCTAATGATAAATTTGTACATGTTCAACTATTGATTAATTTGAAAGTTTCACCTTTAATGAAAAGTCAATACAATATGGTGTTAAGAAACGTTATGGAGTATGATGTGAAATTTTATGAAAATTTCAATTTTGACCAACTCGTGGAAATCACAGAGCAAATCAAAACACGAATTTTATCCAATGATACCAATGATATGCAACTAACCAAGACCCCGTTGAGTATTAAAATTATGGTTGCTGAGTGGTATTTATCGCATTTATGTTCCGGGATTTTATCGACTGTTAATCGAATCGTGCTGCTAAAGATATTCAAAATTTTTTGTATCGATCTGGAAGTGTTCCACCACTTCTTCAAATGGATTGAATTCATTGTTTATCATCAACTATTGAGTGATATAGAGTCTCTAGAGGCATTAATGGATATATTACTTTGTTACCAGAAATTGTTTTCGCAATTCATTAACGATCATATACTTTTCACAAAGACTTTCATATTCATCTATAAGAAAGTCTTGAGAGAAAAGGATGTATCCGCTTACAGCGTCACATCATTCATGCCATTTTGGAAATTTTTTATGAAAAACTTCCCATTTGTTTTGAAAGTGGATATCGATTTAAGGGTTGAATTGCAATCTGTATACAACGACGAAAAATTGAAAACTGAGAAGCTGAAAAGTGATAAGTCAGAAGTTCTAAGGGTTTACTCCGTGATAAATAACTCAAGCGATACGATTGGACAATCTTGGAACTTCCCCGAAGTGTTTCAAATAAATATCAGATTCTTACTGCACAATTCTGGGTATAGCGATGACAAAACAGGAAAACAGTTTCAGAAAGCAAGAAACAACGTTATGCTTTTGATTGCAACAAATTTAAAGGAATACAATAAATTTATGTCCATTTTCCTGAAGAGAAAAGATTTTACAAATGAAAATTTAATACAATTAATCTCACTAAAACTTCTCACTTTTGAAGTGATTCAGAATGTCTTGGGGATTGAGTTCACTATCAAGTTACTACCAATTAACTTGAAAAACAATGATAACTCATATGGGTTATTTTTGAGATTTCACAAGGAACAGTTTATAAAAGCAAATTTTGAGAAAATCTTACAAACGTGCCATGAATTAGATAGGAAATCTCATGACAGTAGTGGTGAAATGAATTATTATGAAATTTTATTAAAAATTCTTATAACTTACGGATCATCGCCCAAACTACTCGCAATATCCACAAAGATCATCATGCTGTTACTGGATGAAAGTGTTGAAAATTCATCTCATATCTTGGAAGATATTTTATACTATTCAACGTGTCCATCGGTTACTGACCTCAATGGTATACCATTGGGTAGCGGGCAACCGGATAATAGTAGTGATAGTGCTAATGGTGGTGGTAGGTATGATGATGATGATGACCATACTGTTGACGAAATAGAGCCTGTGGAATATTATAGCATGATGGACTTTACCAATCTTTGGATTTTCCAGGCTTTCACTCGCTTTTGCATCAAAAAATTCATAAAGAATAATAATGCTGGTGGTAATGGATCAGAAATGATGAGCGAGGACCTGAAATTTTTCATTTTCCAAATTATAGAAATAACTAATTCCAATGATTTGTGTTCACAGATTTTTGACCAGCTGAAAGATATGCAGACTATTGAAATGATAACGCAAATTGTAGAGGAAGACTTCTGCACCAAGTGTTTGCAAACAAGCGATCAAAAGATGGACGATAATTATATCGTCGTTGTCATTGAGATTGTAACGTCATTATCCAAAAGATTTCAAAGAGAAACATCGGGTATGATCACAATTTCCATAAAAAACTACCATTTACTAATCAAAATTGTGAGGCAATTGAGCGAACTGAACGAAACAAATCTATCTAACAGAGAAACACAAATAGACGCCGTCCTAAAACTTTTCACTTTTCACCAAAACTCCATTTTTCAGTACATAATCGCGGATTTAAACAAGGACAAATCTACAATCCCGTTTATTGATAGTATGTGCAAACTGTTTGATAAAATATCGTTCAATTTGAGATTGAAACTGTTCCTTTATGAGATCTTATCCTCACTGAAATCGTTTGCCATATACTCGTCCACCATTGATACCCCACCATTCCACATGAATAACAAGATTGAACTACCGAAAAAACTGTTGAACTTGCCACCCTTCCAAGTATCCTCTTTCGTCAAAGATTCCAAGCCACACGGTGGCGATCATGCGGAAGATGATGGCGAGGAAGATGCAGAACAAAAGGAATCACTTGATCTAGAGTTGGGGATCAGCATAGTGGAAACAATCCAAGAGAACGAACAAAGATGGCTGATATACGACAAGAACGATCACAAATATGTCTGTGCATTTTCCATGGAACCGTACCATTTCATTTCCAACTACAATACCAAATATACGGATGAAATGGCTGCTGGCGGTACCGATACAGCTGCATTCAACGACTCGTGCGTCAACTTGAGTCTGTTTGATGCCCGGTTCGAGAGAAAGAACCCACACTAAACTCAATATGCATATAAATCAATAGAACATAAACTACTTAGCAGTGATACAAATACTACTGTTATCACTGTTGTTATAGCAATTTCGTCAAGTATGATAGTTTTGCCACCGACTATAAAACCGAAGCAATGACCATGACTATAAAGGGAATGATAACTAATAGAACCCTGTTGCATAACTAGTTGCCAGCGCATATTGGATTATATAACTGGAATGATCACTCCCAAGGGCACGTACGAATCGGTGGCCAAGTTCCAAGAGGCGAACCTACGTGAAGATCTCGATTACGCCGTGCTTGAACAACGCAAGACGCAGCTAGAGACCCTCATCGTTGAAAGAGAATCGTTCATCAAGAACCTGTGCGGTCTCTTCCACAGGGTTCAAAAGACCAAGAATTACCAGGAATTTGTAGATGTGTTGACGGGGAGCAGGGATTTACTACGAGAAATATTCACTGTGGAGAATGGATTTCAGAAGCAAAATTGGGCCAATCATGAGGACATTCCCCAGATAGACTGGGACAGGTTTGCTCTAGATATTAACGCTTATATAGCGAAAAACGACCAGTTGCTGGCACTGTATGAAGATGGCTTTTTGTGATTAATTCGCCTGTATGGACATTCAAACTTGTTCTAATTTTATATATACTTTATGTATTTAGAACAACCAAAACTATAAATAATGATAATGAGTTACAATACCGTATATTGTTTCGAGTCCCAGTACGTTGCACTCATGCATGCGTGTCTGTGTGTTTATTTCCAAGTATCAGTGGTATATAGATTACCTCTGTTATAATTTATTGTTTCCACATAAAGGGAAAAATCGCCCCGATTTTGGTATAAAGTAAGACTAACCCCCTTCTTTTGCTAATCAATTCTAGTCTATTCTTTGAAACAGAAGTAAAGCCGCCATGTTGTTCTGTAGACCTACCATAAGAGCGGTGATCAGGCCTCTACAATATACAAGGTTTCAATCCTCGTATTCCAATATCACTAAATTGACCAATCTAATAGAATTTAAAAACCTGGTCAAGCAAAATGACAAGTTAGTTATTGATTTCTATGCCACCTGGTGCGGTCCCTGTAAGATGATGCAACCACACTTGACAAAGCTAATTCAAGCTTACCCAGAAGTGAGATTTGTCAAATGCGATGTGGACGAAGCACCAGATATTGCCAAGGAATGTGAAGTGACGGCTATGCCCACTTTTGTTCTTGGGAAAGATGGTCAACTCATAGGAAAGATCATTGGAGCCAATCCTGCCGCTTTGGAAAAGGAAATTAAGGACCTATAATTACAAATTGTTATATTCATAAACACATGTAGTTTTTTTTAGCTTTAAATATGAGAAAGAAAATAGATATAGTAAATAATATATATAAAAAGAAAAAAAAAGCTTATACAATATACAACAAATTCGTACCAACTAGAAGATAATGAATTATAATTTTGAAGACACAGAAAAAGGAGAGGAGCGATGAGTGGTGGAAAGAGAACGATTGTTTTCTTTTAGTGTACCTGAATCATAACATAACAAAATAATAGATAGAAAATGGAATAGGGAAAAGAGATAAAAAAATAGAATAGAGAGGAAAAAAGATATAATGACAATGAATTGAATAATAGTTTAGTTAGTTACATTTGTAAAGTGTTCCTTTTTTTGTGTTCTGTTCTTAATTTGGTGCAATTTTTTTGTATTTCCAAATTCTTGCTTTACAATCACCACTACCAGTAGCAAAAACGTTATATTCGGGGCCTAACGGAGATCCGTTTGCCACGGCCACGGATATAACTGAATTTCTATGGCCCTGCAACATCAACAACGGATTACCAGACTTCTTGTCCCAAAATAGGACACCGCGGTCTTTGGAACCTGACAGAATGTATTCATCATTTTGCGTGGTGGCCACGGACAACACAAAGTCTTTGTGGCCGATATATGTAACTTCACAAGTACCGGAATTTGGTGTCTTAGAATCGCTCTTGTTGTTGGCGTTTTGTAAATTCCAAAGTTTAACGGATCTATCTAATGAACCGGATACAACGCTTTCACCATCTCTGGTGAAGACAACGCTATAAACGGAGTCCTTGTGACCCGTGCCTGACTCGTTTTCAGAATCCAGTCTTTCTACTAAGAACCCAGTTTCGGAATCCCAAACTCTCACGGCACGATCTAACGAACCGGCAGCAATGTATTTACCATCGCCTGGTGATACAGCCACGGTGGTAACGCCGTCCTCAATGGACAAAGTTAACGAACACTGACCTGTGCGTAAATCCCAAATACGGACAGTACGATCACCGGAACCGGAGACCAATTTGTCGCCTGAGGGGAAGTAGTCTAAAGAATAGATGTCTTGTTCGTGACCTTGTAGAATCATAACGATTTTCCTATTTTCGATATCCCAGATTCTAATTAGTCTGTCTTCAGCACCTGTGGCCAAGAATTTCCCATCTGGTGAAAAACATACTGAACGGATGTACAAGTCGGATGATGGTGTGGACGACGTGTTTAAATTTTCCACGTCTTTGGCCAACTCGGCTGCTGTGGTCATTGCTGTGGTAGTAATTGTGGTGGTGGTTGTGGTGGTCATTGTGTTGTTGTCCGTGGATGTTGTTGTGTTGTTTTCTGTAACAGAGTTTCTGTGGTTGTTGGCGGCAGAATCGTCTGACAAGCGAGCCACCAAGGACCCGTCGGAGACACGGTACACTTGTGTGGTCTTGTTGCAGCCTGTGGCCAAGTATTCACCATCGTTACTGAACTTCACGCAACAAACGACAGAGGTGTGATCCAGAGATTTGTGTAGGTCAACATCGATGTCCCTTGGTAATGCTGGGTTGTATAGGATGTAGTAATCGTTTGTTTGTTTCTTCAGCGCATCGGGGACAGATTGAGAGTCCAAGTCGAGCAGGAAAGGGGGGATAGGTTTGGAGTGGTTAGCTCTTTGATCGTAGGGGACCAAATAATGATCTTGGTGTAAATCGGTGGGCTTGGCATCCTCCTCCTTAGGTTTGATTTCGGGCTCGGCTGCAGTAGTGGTTGTGGTGATGGTAGACCCGATGTCATTTATCGTCGAGGAGGCGTTGTTGTTTTCTAGTTCAGTTTCCTTCAAAGTAGAATCTGGTGCCTTGACTGAGGGTAAAGTGGTTGTCTCCTTGGAAGCCGGGGACCCGTTGATTGCGGTATTGCTCAATGGGGCGACGGAAACCTGAGGCGGAGGCTGTTGGTGTTGTTGGAGTTGCTGGTGTTGCAATTGTTGTTGTGGGGGTAGCTGCTGTTGACTGTTTGCGGACACTACGGGCAAAGTAGTGGTGGGCAATTGAGAGCCGACTAGGGTGGGACGGCTAGCTTGTACTGGGAAGGCCGATGGTGAGCCGGTGTTTGTGTTTGCTGCTGGAGTAGTGGTAGCCGAGGTGGTGGCTGTTGGTTGCTGTGGAACTGGAACAGGCGCGGATGCAGCGGCTAACTGCTGCTGCTGTTGCAAATGTTGCTGGACCTGCTGTTGCTGTTGCTGGACCTGTTGTTGTTGAACAGTCAAAGAGGCGATCTGATGGTCTCTTTGTTCCAGCCCCAATTTCAGGTGCTTGATCTCCTCTTCATACGCATCCTTCATTTTCCTGTGAGTCAGCTCCAGTTCATAGACGGTGTTTCTAATCTGCTGCATCTCGGCCAATTGCTGGTTCATTTTGAAGTCGTAGTCCTTTTGGTTTTGGAGGCGGTAGGTGTTTGCCTCTTGCGAGACCTGGACGAACTCTTGCCTAATGGCGTCGAGAAGCTCGTTCAGTTTATTCTGCGTATTCGAAACGCTGGCAGTCATCTTGGTTGGTTGGAAAGGTTACAAAAGAAAACCACGATTTTAATTTTTTTTTCTCCCACTACTTATCAAAGACAAAAAAGACAATAGAAAAAGAGAGAGTAGAACTGTTATAGGCGCTAGGTGTAAATTCGCGTGGAAGAAGAGTACACAATTGCAAAGGATAGATATAGGCGCACGTGTTCAGCCGGTTGTTCTTGTTCCACCGTTGTGTACGAATGGGGGGGTGATTTCTCTCTATTTGTTTACGTAAGTATATATTGTTTTGTTTTGTTGTTTGTTGCTTTGACGGGAGTGCTTTTTCAATTTTTTCGCAGTTTTTCAGTTTTTTTTTAGAAAATCCAGAATTTCAGGGTTCGTTTGAGGTGATGTTTACCAAGGGCTTGAATCCGGATACTTTAGGTTATAGTGTCTAAATGCTTTTAGACGGCCTAGGGTAAACGAAGGTGTACTAGGGTACAAATAGGGCTTTTTCTTCTTTTTTCTTTTTTTTCCGGTTTATTTGTTTATTTATTTATTTATTTATGTTTTATGTAGTAGTGTCTGTAATTCATAAGATGGTCACTATGTGCACAAGGGAGACAGCAGGGCTGTAGTTTTCGTCCACAAAAGGCGTTCTTATTCCGCAATTAAGCGTACCGCATTCTTGCCACTCCGCGTAGTACACGCCACAGCGGAGTGTACTACGACACATTGACAGGATCAGGCAGGGAGGACCGCCCTATGTCGTGTCGTATCGTATCGTATCGTATCGTATCGTATCTTAGTAGTCTCCTGGCCTGCATTGACTTATTTGGTATGCGCCTTTCTCCCTTCTCTTTTTTTTGTTTGTTTATAGTTCAGCATCTTGTATTTGTTTACATTGAAAAATCGGTAGCAAAAAGCTGAAGTGAAATCAAAACAGTAAAGGACGGACGGCACACACAGAAAGAGCAAGAGTGGCAACTGCAATGGACCCGCTGACCGTGTACAAGAACTCTGTCAAGCAACAGATTGATTCCGCAGACCTGTTGGTGGCCAACCTGGTCAACGAGAACTTCATACTCTCGGAGAAGCTGAATACAGACTCAAGCGAGATCAAACAGCTGCAGAAGCAAATCGAGTCGCTAAACGCACAGGTGAAGGACCTTGAGACACAGGTGTCCCAGCACACCGAAAATTCCGAGATTATAAAGGACCTGTACGAGTACCTCTGCAACGTACGTGTCCACAAGACATACGAGGACGACTCCGGGCTGTGGTTCGACATCTCGCAGGGCACCCACACGGAGGGCGCCGCCGCCGACGACTACTCGATAATGGACTACAAGCTCGGATTTGTCAAGGGCCAAGCCCAAATCACAGAGGTCATCTACGCACCCGTCCTCAAGCAGCGCTCCACCGAGGAACTGTACTCGCTGCAGTCCAAACTGCCCGAGTACCTCTTCGAAACGTTGAGTTTCCCCCTCTCGTCGCTGAACCAGTTCTACAACAAAATCGCCAAGTGTCTAAACAAGAAAAGAGAGAGGAAAGAGGAAACCGAGTAAACTACATAACGTCTATCTATCATTTTGTGTCTATATCTCTATACATAAATCTGACTATTCCTTTGCATATTTGATCTCGCCGTTCGAGCCCACAACCAGGCTTTTCAAAAACGCCTTCTTTGCATCCTTGTCCTTGACGGTCTTCAGAATCTTGTACAACGACTCACCCTTGTTGAGCTCGATGCCGTTTGAGGCCTTCTTGGGCTTCTCGACCTTATTGGCGGCAGGCTTCTCGGCCTTCTTGGCAACAGGGGTCTCGACCTTCTTGGCAGGAGCCGCCGAAGCAGCCGCCGGCTGCTTCGGCTTCTTCTTGCCCTTGTACAGCGCCTTCTGGTACTTCTCGTCCTCGCTGATGCAAGACGTATGGTTCTTGTAGCTTACGCCGTCATCGAATGTCTTGGAGCAATCTATGCACGTGTAATACGCCTGTGGGCACCTGTAATAGTGCTTTTCCGTATTCTTCTTTGGAACAGTGTCGTTGCACACCTCGCAATTAAACGTAACCATCCTTATAATACTGCTTCTCGACTACCTTTGCTTGCTGTCGTGTGTAGCCTAGTATAAAGGCTCATCGCAAATTAAAATTTTTCACTTTTTTCACCTTTCCCGCCAGGTAAAAAAGCAACCAAAAGAGTGGGACTTTTAATAATAGCCGAACCAGTAATTCACATTCTCTGCATCTGCACCAGCACTGAGACCCCCCCCTCCCCCTTTCCCCCATTTGTTGTGAGATTCATCGTGAGGTTCACTTGTCTGGGTAGCAATGGTGGCCGGAGAATAAGACTGTTTGTAGCAGACACCCGTCCAGAGGAAGTGTAAAAGTACGCCTTCTTGCCGTACGTACTGAGTGTCTCGATTCTAGCAACGCATGCATCCTCTTTCTCTGCTCTTGTCTGGCATGCTCTTGCAACTGCTTTCTCTTGGTGTGTACCAGCCTGGATCTACATCACGTGGCCTGGTACATCTTATTTTAACTAGTTTTCCACAATGCGAAAAAACCTCGATAATAATGAAAAAAAATGATATAATAGGGGTCTTGGTGTTGGAGGTTTGCCGTATGGACACGAAAGCACATACACAGCATAAACGTAAGCATCCACGAACCAATCGCAATGGCCTTGGAACCTATTGATTACACTACCCACTCGAGAGAGATCGACGCCGAGTATCTGAAGATCGTCAGAGGCTCCGACCCTGACACCACTTGGTTGATCATTTCACCCAATGCGAAGAAAGAGTACATGCCTGAGGCCACTGGCTCTTCTTTCCACGACTTCTTGCAGTCATTCGACGACACAAAGGTGCAGTATGGGCTGGCACGTGTTTCTCCTCCTGGCTCAGACGTCGAGAAGATCATCATCATTGGTTGGTGTCCCGACTCTGCCCCATTGAAGACAAGGGCCTCTTTCGCCGCCAATTTTGCCACCGTGGCCAATAACCTCTTCAAGGGCTACCACGTTCAGGTCACTGCTAGAGATGAGGACGACCTTGACGAAAACGAATTGTTGATGAAAATCAGCAATGCTGCCGGTGCCCGTTACTCCATCCAAACCTCCTCCAAGCAGCAAGGCAAGGCCTCTACTCCCCCCGTGAAGAGATCGTTTACTTCTTCCAAAAGTCCCGCTCCAGCCCCAGAGAAGGTGCCTGTCAAGAAAACACCTTCCCCAGCTCCTGCCGTCGAGGTTTCTTCCCGTAACGATGGTGACAACGACGACTGGAATGAACCTGAATTGAAAGAACGTGACTTTGATGAGTCTCCTCTAAAGCCAAACCAATCTTCATATAAACCTATCGGTAAGATCGACTTGCAAAAAGTCATTGCCGAAGAAAAGGCCAAGGAAGACCCACGTCTTGTTCAAAAGCCATCCATTGCTGGTTCCAAGATCGATCCTACTTCAGATATCGCACAACTGAAAAGCGAATCAAAATCTCAAAGGGTGTCTGAAATGAACTCCTTTTTGGGTACTACTAAAGCTCCTTCCGTGGTGGAACCATTGAAAAACGACGATAAAGTCATCAAAGGTTTCAGAAACGAGAAGTCTCCCGCCCAATTATGGGCTGAAAGGAAGGCGAAACAGAATGCCGGAAACGTGCCAACGAAGACCGAAACACCAGAGCCTGAAGTCGCAGAGCCTGAGTCCGATGGCGAACCTGACGTTAAGGATTTGAAGTCAAAATTTGAGAAAATGGCTGCTTCTAACGATTCAGAAGAAGAAGAGAAAATCGTGCCCCCACCAAGGAAATCTGAACCAACTATCATCTCACCAAAACCCTTTTCCAAACCACAAGAATCCTCCAAGACTGAAGAGCCTCAACAGTCCAAGGCTGATTACAAGAAAATTGGCAATCCATTGCCCGGTATGCACATTGAAGCGGAAAACGAAGACGACCAAGAAGACGATGACGACTGGGATGACGACGAAAACGAGACCCCTCAACCTTCTTTGCCTTCTAGAAACGTCGCTCCAGAACCAGTAAAGCAAATGGAAGAGCCTGAACAAGAACATAGACAAGCCGTACCAGGTTTGCCTTCTAGAGACTCAATTCCTCCTCCAAAAGAAGAAGAAGAAGAAGAAGAAGAAGAACCTGAAGAAGAGGAACCTGAAGAAGAAGAACCTGAAGAAGAGGAGGAGAACGAACAACCTGCCCGTCAACTACCATCAAGAAACTCGGCTGCACCACCACCACCCCCAAGACGAGCCACTCCCGAGGAAAAGCCAAAGGAAAAGGAAAATCCATGGGCCACTGCAGAATACGACTACGATGCTGCCGAAGATAACGAATTGACCTTTGCGGAAAACGACAAGATCATCAATATCGAATTTGTCGACGACGATTGGTGGTTAGGTGAACTGGAAAAAGACGGCTCTAAGGGTCTTTTCCCTAGTAACTATGTCTCTTTGGGAAACTAAAATCGCTTCTACGCCCCAACCCCCTTTTATATCATTCTTACGTAAATGCTTACAGAGATGTTGAAGCTCTTGTATAGATACTTTCACGAGCCCTTTTTGAAGAAACCATATATTATTTTGTTTTCRTTTTGTTTCCATTTACGACTGCTGTGTTTATTTATTTTTCACAAGGTGCTTACACGGCGTTGTGAAAAACTCGAACATAAAACACAGGCTGAAACAAATGCTTTACACTGCCTTTACACAACTCTAGTTCAAGTCACTATCTGCATTTTCAGTATTGTTTCAGCACCACCTCAGATTTGTGCCAGTCATCTCTATCACATAGCCGCTTTCCCTAATAACCACTATTTTGTGGACTCATTCAGTGCCTTTAGAGAAATGTTAGAGGTTAGTTTTAATCCATGGTCTCCCATCTAGATTAACAGAGATGCAGAGAGTCCTGCTGCATATATAAATTGGTTCCATTTCAGTGCAATTGAATGTCTCTATGTCTCTTTCTTATGTTGTAATTTTTAGTAATATGCAAAATACATTACAAGAATAATCGTCTACCTATTATGACTGTAATGAACTCATTCGTGTCTTTAGGTTTGATATATTCGACATTGAGTCTCCTAACAAGAGCCAATGCCCAAATTGTGCTTTACCAGAATACTTCTGCAACACCCATCTCTAATGCAGAAACGAGCTCTCTGACAGAGTTTTACGACACTTCATCAACTTACGAGTTGCCGCATTCCATATCATATGTGCGGTCTTCAATAAACTCCGTCTCTGTACCCAGCTCTTCCCCATCTTTGGTAACATCAGGTTCCCCCGAGGTTGCAATTTCCTCTACTCCATCGTCTGTTTACACGGTTGCTTCTTCACTAGTATCCTCCGATGGTCATGTTAGTTCCTCATACTTCGATGCATCATCTGGGATGCCAACTTCGTCATTATCGGAACCTGTTTCTTTATCTACCGTTTCCTCTTCTTCTGCGAGTACACCTGTTTCCTCTTCAATCGTACAATCTAATGACATCTCTCAATCGTCGTTTGGTTCACTGGAGTCATCAACCACTGTTTCGTCTTCTAGTGATGTAATTTTGTCGAGCTCATTGGGATCTTCATCCGTTGTTTTATCGAGTAGTTGGTCTGTGTCGAGTTCATTGGAACCTTCAACAGCCATTCCATCTTCTACTGCTTCGACTTTGTCAAATTCAGTGGGGTATTCAACGACTTCTTCGAAATTAAGAGAACCTGACACCATTTCATCTAGCGCAACTTCCACTTCGACGACTGTTCCTGATTCAACATCTCTAACTGGCTCAGATGGTTACGAAGGTACTGTTATTTCATCGCTATCAGGTTTCTTTTCTTCAGAAAGTTCCACTCAAACTTCATCAGTACCTCTATCTGTTTTTTCAAGTGGCTCTATGCTCAGTTCAACTGTCCAAACCACTTCCAGTATCCCTACGCTAAATGAGGCATATACTTTAAGTTCTACATTTACACATGCTGATAGCACTTCATCATCTTTAATACCGACATCGGAATTATCTAGTGTGATTTCAATGAACTCATCAGATTCAGTTGCTTCTGACTTYAGCACTTCCATACGTATAGCAAGTGTCAACTCCCTAGCTTCAACCTCAGGCTCAACCACACTGTACGATAGTCCAACTCAACCTCTATCATCGTTACCTACTGTCTCTATTTCCACCACTGCTACGAATGACCATTCGTCTATCGCAACATCAAGTTTGGATCAAATCACGAAGAGTGACATAGTCAATGCCACTACTACTACTACTTCGATTTCTACTTCCACAACTATGCCTACTGCCTCGGCGACCTCTGAGGATTCAGTTGATTTCACAGCATTTAGCTCAGGAGGTTCTTTAACGAATAACTCCACCACTCGTGATTTTACAACTTCTATCACTGTCCTAGCTACAAGCGAAACCACAAAGCAGGAGGATGGATCAAGTTCTACATCGTCGTTGTCCCAAACAACATGGGTTGTTGTTAACACGACAAATACTCAAGGATCTTCGACTA